>NC_056733.1:1814320804-1814446343 GCF_019279795.1 Protopterus annectens
GTGGTAGTGTTGTTGCCTCACAGCAAGAGGTTCTCCGATTTGATTCTTGGCTGAGGTGCCTTCTGTGCAGAGTCTGCATATCTTCCCTGTGTTTGTGTGGATTTCCTCTGGGTGCTCTGGTTTCCTCCCAACTTACAAAGACATGCATCTGGAGTGTTTCTCCCTGGGCCTCTGCTGAAAATTGGCTTTGTTCTAAGTCGGACTTTCCCAGTAAACAAATAATAAATAAATAAATATCTGGGAACTGATGCATGATCGACAATAAAGCATGGACAAATGTGCTCAAAACTCAGTGAGAAATATTTAAGAAGACCAAAACTAATAGTGAAAACAGCCCTAACATCTAGGAACAAAGTCAAAGCTATAAATTAATTTGCACTTTTTGTTCTAACTTACAGTTTTGGGTTGAGTGACAGGCCTCAAAAGGTACTGGATCAGTTGGACAGGAAAACAAGAAGAATGCTTCACAATATCCTAGACCTGGTCATTACCAACATGGGAAACCGGTGTTCCACACCAGAGGTCAATTCCTCGTTGGTCAGATCCGACCACAAGCTAATCAGCCTAGACATCCACATCCCACCCCCAGCCCCAATTAGGGAAACCATCGTAAAAAACTTCTCAAAAGCCAACTTCACACTTCTTAAGACAGAAGTGGCAAACCTCATGACACCCATGCAGACGGACAATAGAGGTATGACTGCCGAATCCTACACAAATGCACTTTATAAGCACTTACATGAGTGTATGGATCATGCTATCCCTAATGGAACCAAGATGTTATCCTCTAAAAAAAGGAAGCCAATCTGGTGGACCTCTGCCATAAACAAACTCTACAACAGAAGAAAGAAACTGTTGCAAAAAAGAGTAAAATCCCATGACTGGAGGAACTCCCTGGTCAACCTCAGTAAGAAGCTGAGATCCCTCATAAAATCCTCCAAAACTAGTTACGAAAACAAAATTGCCACTGACTCTAAAGACAACCACAAAGCATTCTATAGCTATGTCAAGAATATAAATGGGAACACTCAGATCTGCTCCGAGTTACAGCATAATGGCACTAAATATACAGAACCAACTGATATTGCCAACATCCTAGCAGATAGGTTCAGTGCTAACTTTACCCCCCTCTCACCCCCCAGAGGGCCCATCTCTATACCTGAAGAATGCAAAGTTCCTATAATCATGGCTGCACAGGTAAAAAACACACTCTCCAAAGCCAAGAACACAGCATCCATGGGACCTGACAATATCCCAGGCTGCGTTCTACACGAACTACAGAATGAACTGGCACCCTACCTATGTACCATGTTCAATCATAGCCTCACCTCAGGCTTTGTACCCACTGAATGGCGCACCACAACAGTTATCCCACTCCACAAAGGGGGAGCCACGATGGACCCCGGGAACTACCGCCCCATTAGCCTGACGAACCTGGTCTGCAAGGCCATGGAACGTATCATCATGGAACTCATAAACAAAGACATTGGTAATCTCCAAACTCTGGACCCTACACAGTTTGGATTTGTAAAAGGCAGATCATGTCTCCTAAACCTGATTGACTTCTTTGAAGCAGTCACCAAACCCATAGATCAGGGTAAAATGGTTCACACAGCTTATCTAGATCTCGCCAAGGCTTTCGACACCATCCCCCACTCTGGAATTATAGATAAGCTCACTAAACTAGGTATAAATCCCTATGTCACAAGATGGGTTGCCAACTGGCTCACGGACAGAACCCACACTGTGAAAGTAGCGGATTCCAAATCCGACATCAGACCAGTGACAAGTGGAGTACCACAGGGTTCAGTCCTGGGTCCTCTCCTGTTTGGTATCTACTTCTCTGAAGTGCAGGCCAACACAGAAGGTCCTTGGCTAACAAAGTTTGCAGATGACTGCAAACTAGGAGCCATAATCGAAACTCCTAACGATGTGGACAAACTACAAAAGGGCCTCAATGAGACAGATACCTGGTGTCAAAGCCATGGCCTGAAGCTCAATGCCAAAAAGTGTATTGTCATCCCCTTTGGTAAAAACTCTGTACCCATGAACTACCACATAGCTGATAGTCTACTTAATGCCGAAAATGTGATAAGAGACCTTGGGACACAGGTGGACAGTAGTCTCTCCTTTGATAATCACATCGCCACAGAGGTCAGGAAATCCTTCTACGTAGCTCATCTCATCACAAAAGGATTCTCATCCAGAAAAAAAGAGGTCATTGTTCCCCTCTACTCATCACTCATTAGACCCATTATAGAGCACAACGCCCCTTTTGGTATGTACCTCACAAGACATCTACAACAACTGGAAAGACCACAGAAATACCTCACAAAGAGGATTACTGGCCTCAAACATATGCCCTATGCAGACCATCTCAAAAAACTACAGCTTTACTCCATCGCATATCTCCTACTCAGGGGCGATCTCTGCCTAACATACAAAGCTATGTCAAACCCAGAGCTGTTGGACATGCTCCACTTAAAGAAATCCCAATCCCTCCGAGCTACACGCTCTAGGGACCTTAACCTTGTCACCACAATAAACAGAACATGCTGGAGGGATAGATTCCTGTCCCAGAGACTTCCCATACTCTGGAACAGACTACCTATTTATGTTAAACAGAGCTCCTCATTAGCACTCTTCAAGAAAAATCTTGATGATTGGATGGGAAATGGGAAATTCACCCCGGGGATCACTTCTGTGGCTCTGCCCGACAGGGGCACAGGAAAATAATTTTCTTGGGTGGCGAAAGCCAGGGTACATTTTTTGGCTAGGCTTGTATGGGCCCTAGGGCCGATAGCCTAGTACCTACCTATGAACCTATGAATAATCAAATGATAAACAAAATCACTTTATACCAGGATTATATTTCCCTTGTTCTGAAGGAGGTGTGGGCCACCTTGAAATTGGTTACATGTATAGATCTGCAATCATATGACTGCAGACATATCTGCTGAACTCACCAGATTCATACATAGTGAAATTTTTAAACATGAGAACAAGTCTAATATGACTTCCCTGTTTACTTTAACTGAAGTATATCGATTTCAGGCAGGAATGGAAAACAAATCAAAAGTAGATAAAAATCAAGCAGGAACTGAATGTGCCAAAAATAAATAAATAAATTAATTAATTAAATAAATAAAGAGAAGGGATAATATCAGAAGGCAAGAAATGTGGAACAGTCATAAATATAGTTGCAAGTACAGAAAACTGGAAAAACCTAATATCAATCAGAATCTGATGCAGGAATGGTTAAGGAGAGATTAATTTAAACCAAAAGATGAAAGGTTAATATTGACAGCCCAATATAGTGGACTACGTACATTTTGGTTTACAAAGTCCATTGAACATGTTGGAGAAGCAGACAGATGCAGCTCCAGAAAAACAGAACCGGAAACAGTTGCACATTTTGTTGCTGTGTATGATATACTAGTGGCAGAGAATCTGCATACTGAATGGCATAATAATGTGCCAAGATTGTTGCAATGGGGGATTATTACAAAATGGAAGAAGATAAGAAGCACTGTAAACATGAGCCACAGAGCATTATAGAGAATGATGAAGTTTATATCAAATGTGATCACCCATTACCTACAGTTCAGAAACAGATGCGAGAAAACCAGATATAATAGTCCACCAAAAGAAGACACAAATAGCACTGATAATTTAAAATGCTACACCTAGTTATTTTAGTGTCTTATATATAAAGAGCAAGACAAAGTCATAAAATATCAGGATTTACAGCCAGAAACAGGGGCAATGTGGAAGAAGGACACCCAGACAGTTATAATAGTAGTAGGAGCAAGGGGTTTCATATAAAGGAACCCATATTTGTATTTAGATATGCTATTGATGCATATAAATCATATGAATTGTGGAAGTAATATTCCAGGATGTTTGCCAACAATGGACTGCAGTACTCAGGAATTTACAAAAAACTAAAAAAAACTTAAAAAAAAAGAGAGAAGGACATGGAAAACATGAGGCATAATCAGAAACATTCTGCAAAATCAGGAACAGTTGAAAAGTATGCAAAGCACCTGTTATGAAATGCAAAACACATTCTTTTAATATAAAATATTTTCTAACCAGTATGTCAATGCAGAATACAGCTACAATAACTGTGACTGAACTCCAAACATGATATGAAAAAAATACCCTCTCAGCTGTTTCTGAGTTTCAGGGATGCCTATGATTTGGTTCAAAATGCAGCTTTGCCTCCTCCTAAATGTGGTGATTTGGAAGAAAGTGTGGTGATAGCACTTCAAAAATAATTTTGAGATCTAGAGTTATATCTTTAACTTATGAAAATACATGTTAATTTACATACTCCCGTTCCATCAAACACCTCAGGTTAATGGTATTAATATTTTACAAAAGTGTTTCTGGCTATCACCAATTATTTCTGTACTAATCAGTGATTCTGGAGGTTGTTGGTTGTGAACAATAACTTAAACAGGGACATTTTACAGATGTTCCGTGATTTTGCTGAGTAATAGGCAAAACTGCTTTGACTATCAGCTATATCTCCGGTCCTAAATGTTATAGAAGGTCGGTGATTTTATCTCATATTCTTGACGTGCCTCTCAGCAGGTAACCTGTGCTTATCTTTAGTCTGGCGCTATCATTTAAAGACCCCCCAACTTCATACTTGAGGGGACAAAAAAAAAAGCAAGATAGAGTGGCAGCATGTCGGTATGCTGGTAACGCATTCCCAAGAACCCTCACTTCAGATTTAACCATCAACTCACCCCTCTCCTTTGTACTGAATAATAAATAAATAAATCTGCAGAATGCCATTACGCTCACACTGGCATTCCTGTGTCTTATACAGTGTGTACCTAGCACTAGCAACCTATTTGTGCTTTTCTCATCTCTTGGGGAGCTGACAGTGAAATACTTCGCTGGCTGCGAGAATCTAAACTTGATTGAAAAATCACCTCCTGTTAAACTGCAGCACGCTGTTTACTATGCTAGAAACTAACAAGCAGTAAACAGCTTATTACAGTTAAATCAACACACATACAATACTTTTCATGACTCCCAGACGATCAGCACCTGCAAACCCTGACAGCTTGCATGTGAGGTCACTACCACTTCGCTCTGCTCTAGTTGCGGATCTAGCTGGTGTATCATTATATCCAGTAAAAGCAGACATTAACGTTTCAAAGTCATTGAAGCCTTTTCATTCTGATGATAATTTATAAAAAATGATTAAATTGTTATTTACAATTCATTCCGGATTGTGGATCTTTCAACCTTCACTTTAAATTTGACTCAAATTAAAGAGCTATGGCAAGGGAGTAATCGGGAGAAATCTACAATGCAGCAAATAGCGGTTTAAACTTTTTTTTCACACTAGAAACTGTTTTTTTTTTATTGAATATGGAATTTACACACAAATTTACTGGAGAGGTGCAGGCAAAGTATGGTGGTGGGTGAAATGTATACATCTTAAGCTATGAGTCAGTGCAAAAAAAAGTTTTCTGTAAGCTGCGTCTTTAATGCTCTCCCGTTAAAACAAGAAAATTAGGTGATCGCAATATTTCATTTTATTCAGAAGCCTGGCAGGGTAGAAAGTAGTAAATTCTTAAGTGTAAAGCAATCTCAGAGGAATGTTGTAATCCGAAGGATGAGTTCACACTGGGAGCTAAAACTGAACTGAACTGGAACTGCAGACGTAACAGGATATTCAAAGTAAAATGACACTGTGGGTTGGAATTTACATGATGACATCACAGTGGGTGTTACTCTGGTCAGCTTAAACGTGGACCCGAATTTTAAACACTGGGATTGTCCCTTTAAGTGAGTTACTTAACCAGGCAGTGCATTGAAAATTTGGGCTAGACCCCTTAATTGTCTCCTGGACAGCAGGCCTAGTAACTATTTATCCATGATTTTGATTCACATAGGAGGTAGGAATCCTATCAGAAAAATTAAAGGTCCTTAATTCCTGCTTTAACAAATACATTGTGATTGCCAGGTCTGTGCAACTAATGTTTTTGATATCCAGTGTCCCTGTCCTAAATGCTGTTTTCTGATTAATTATTAAGAAGGAAAGTTAAACACTGCAGTCAGTAAATAATGACATTTAAGTTTCAGACTTCATATCCTTTAGAAAATGCATGCAAACACAAAACTGTTTATTGCAGCATCTACGTGTAAAAGCAATGTTTAAAATATGTCCCTGATTGTTGGCCCTTTGTCCTTTCCACTATTTTTGGTTATCTCTGATTCTTGCACGTTCAGTAAAGTGGTTGTAATTGTTTACTATGGAATCAATATGCGGACACAAGTGACACACCCCTGCTGTTGTGTGAGCACTGTTAAACAATGGTCATTGATTTGTCATGGCAGGAGTAATGACACACAACGGTACTGTATTTTGTTGTAATCAGTATAAAACTGGTATTGCCATGGCTTATATTCTCATGTGTGTGTAGCAGGGGGGGTTGCAGCACATGTTAAGAGTAGCAAGTGTGTCATAATTTGTTCATTTTCCATCACAGTCAAACGTCAACACTGCACATAATACATGTCTGTCTTCTGTGGTCTAGCAGGAGCAGGATGTATGTGACTGCAGCTGTACATTGGCACAGTGGTGCAGTGAGCAGCATTACTATCTCACAGCTTTTGACTCTGGATGAGTTCTTGGCTTTGACTTTTTCTGTGCAGAGTTTGCATGTCCTCTCTCTTTATCCATGTGCTCAAGTTTCCTATATCACCCCAAAAATATGCCGTAGGTTAACTGAATTTCCTTCAGTTTGTCTGTATGTATGTACACTGTGTGCGCGTGTGTGTGCATGTGTATCTTGTAATATATGTGGTTTGTCTGTGTGATTGAAAACTCAGTGCATCTTGTGATAGATGTGGCTTTTATGGGATAATCTAAGTGTGTGTGTCTGTGTGTGTGCATGTAAAAGATATCACTGATTTTTATACGTGGGGGCACACATTTCTTGGAACATAGATAACCCTTCTGTCATTATCTTTAAAAATTAGACATAAATGCATTACAGAATAGTCAGGTCCTCTGAGATAATTGGATCAAAAGGCTAGACAACTGCTCTAAAATGCACATAAGAGCATCTAGAACCCCCATGGCTTTTGGGGGTCTAGGAGCCTCAAGGCCCCAGCCTAACTTGTTTAATTCAGGTAATTCCACTGCAGTTATTACAGTATAGCTTTAACTAGCTACAGTGTGCTGAAAAGGTACAGAAACAGCTGAAGACTAAGACAAAGTGTAAGGAAAGGTAGGAAAAAAGTAATCTGGATGGTGTGATGAGGCCAGGATGACAGAAAACAAGGACAAGGACAATAGAGGATTTGCACATGGGGGGATCAGTGAACAATAAGGAGTAAAGAGCTCTTCTCCAAGGGTGACATGTCACCCGAGGGCCACACTGCTTGTCACCCCCCTGTCCCTGTTGAGCAGCTTTCCAAACAACCCCAGACTGTGCCCCCCCCCCCGTTCTGCAAATTCCTGGATCCGCCACTTAATCTAGCTTATTTTAACCAGCTAACCCAGTGTAATGCTTTCTTAGATCCCATTACTCCATGAGGGATATTAATGTTTGATGCAACAAAGCAGAGTGATAGTAATCAAATAGGAAAGGTATCAGCATTTTGATGCCAGGTTATAGCCATACAGACTCCACTAATGACTTGAAATAGAAAAGACACCTCACTGTTTGGGGGAGAGGTGGTGGCAGCAGATATCTGTTGCTTTTTTTGGTGACCACATATTATCCTTTGGAATGATGAGGATCAGAATTTTGGATTTTACTAGTGGCTTATATTGGTAGGGAGAAACCATCTTGGGACTCCACATCCTGCTCAGTACCCCACCTTTCATGTAGACAATCTAGACATTTATAATTAGTTATAGGGCCTAAGGTATCAGTATTTATCATATATGCACTTAAAATTAGTCTTAAGGCCAGTGACATATATATTTATCACATCATTTGTTATACTTTGCAATAGGACTAAGAACATCAGACATTTCTTGGGTTTTCATGTGTTATCCTTTATCTGTTACTTGTGACAACAGGCACTATTTATTGCTCAGCTCACTGTGATGAGACAAGACATTAAACATCTTTGTGTAAATATCTTAGAGCCTGTGAAACATAAAACTTCAATAATTTGATGTAAATGTGTATGTGTGCGTGTGTGTGTGTGTGTGTGTGTGTGTGTATGTGTGTATATATATATATATATATATATATATATATATATATATATATGTAAATAAAAATGTAAATGTTCGTTTGTTCAAAATCTCAAATCTCCGAAAGTTCTTCACCTATTGCTTTGAAATTTTCACACAATGTTGCATTCGAATACGCGCGTGTTTTTATATACCTACTATGGATTATATATATTTATATACAAATATGCAATTTTATATGTTTTTGTTATAACTTTCTTTCTTCTTTTTCAGTGCAATCGATCTGCTTTAGTTCATCCAAATAATGCCTCGCAGAAGATCAAACTTAGGTCGTCGTACTCGCGGAGCGGAAGCAGTGCGACGAGTAATTGCAAATCAAACTGAGGAAGAACTGGCATCAGCGAACGAGTGAAACAGACAAAGAATGGCTCAAATACTTGCCGAGGAAGCAGCGGAGTGACGTGCAGCCAGACTTGAGGATGCACAGTTGCGAGCACGGCGATCGCGTTCTGCAGCTTCAGATCTGCTTCGTTCTCCTTGATCCACACCAGCGGACGAAATAAATGCTTGCCTGAAATACTCTACTTTGTGGCGACACGTAAAGATGTTAAAATTAACTACAAATATGCGTGTCCAGCTGCAAAACGATCAATCAACTAAGATATTCTCACATCAATTGCTGGAAATTGGGAACGGAAAGGTGCTGGTTGATCTGACCTCAGGACGAATTTCATTGCCTCATAACTTCTGCAATTTAGTGACGTCAAAAGAAGAACTGGTTGAAAAAGTATTTCCCAATATTCAAACCAATTATAAGAATCACGATTGGCTGACTGAACGAGCTATTCTTGCAGCCAAGAACAAAGATGTCTACGAACTTAACAGTATTATTCAGTCTAACATTCAAAGCGAGGCAGTCACATACAAGTCCGTCGACACTGTTGTGGAAGCAGATGAAGCGGTTAATTATCCAACAGAATTTTTGAATTCACTCGATCTGCCAGGGATGCCACCGCACGTACTGCAATTGAAAATCGGTGTGCCAGTCATCATGTTGCGAAATATCAACCAGCCAAAGCTTTGCAACGGCACGCGGCTTGCAGTAAAAAATTAATGAGCAATGTCATAGAAGCAACAATCTTGACAGGACCTTTCAAAGGTGAAAATGTCATCATTCCTCGCATTCCTATGATTCCAATGGAGATGCCATTTCAATTTAAGAGATTGCAATTCCCAATTCGATTGGCGTTTGCAATCACCATCAACAAAGCTCAGGGCCAATCTTTAGAATTGTACGGTTTAGATCTACACACGGATTGCTTCTCACATGGACAGTTATATGTTGCGTGTTCTAGAGTCGGCAAACCAGACAATCTCTATATCTGCACAGACAATGGAACAACAAAAAATATTGTATACCCACAAGCATTGTGAAATTTAACATATTAGAAACGTGCGCTTTCTCTTTTCTTTCTTTTCCATTTAACCAGACTGAGCCACAGCAACGCCTGGCCGGGTACAGCTAGTATATATATATATATATATATATATATATATATATATATATATATATATATATATATATATATACATATAAAGCCAGAGACCCACATATTTAAGTTGAGACTGGATTTGATTAAGAGGTTCATGACAACAAAAGATCTTGAACCTTTTGTTGCAAGTTTATTTTTGGAATTTATAGTAATGCAACAAGAAAATAGACACAAATACAGGGGGGGATTCAATAAAGACTACATGGAGTGATCTTCTGTGCAGGCAGAGTGGCACGGCCCCAACACGGAAACTGGCAGCCATGCAATCCAGTAAATAGAGCAGAAGAGTGTGAACGAGTGTGCGGACATGGAAGTGTCCACAGAATGCAAATCACCTCATAAGGAGGTGAATTTCACACAATTTAGGTCAAATGAGAGTGCTGGAGTGATCCAGCAAGCAGATAGGTAGTTGTGCAGACCCAGTGTAAGTGTCTGAAGTGTACACAGAAAATTACTGTGTACAAGAAAGCAAAAATAAAACAAGGGCCATAAAAGCCCATTTAGAAGGTCAAGGATTGCATATTAGGGACATATATGTTCAAATCTGTGCCCTGTATGTGCAAAAAATAATGCAAAATAATAAAACATATATTTTTAATAGCCATATCACATTTGAGTGCCACACAGCAGCGTGTAAAGATGCTGTTATGCAAAAAAATATTAAAAATTGTAAAATCAAAAACACGACATATGTGAAAATAATGCATTATAGGGCCATGCAAGCAGTATGTACAATGGTAGATTTCAGTGGTTGCTAAGGGGACAGGCCTTGTAATAGTGAAGTATCCAGGTTGTCTGCACAGATCAGTATGCGAATGAGCTTGGGTTACTGAATAGCAGAAATGGGCTACTGTGTCCGCAGATAAAACTGGTGTAGCCCCTGAACCATGTTGGTGTCCACAGAAGAGGTAGCTGATATCAAAAGGGGGTGTGTCACATTATGTTTAAGCGGATTGGAGCTCAGCAGTACCTGTTTTGTGCAGTGTGCTGCTCAGCTAAGCAGGTGGGCATGTCTAATGCTGCTATGCTTTGTTTAGCAGCGGGGCATGTATTTCATCTGGTTTAAGCTATGCTGAGCGTGCCAGTACATGGGGGAGTGTTCAGACTGCTGAGAAGTGTTTACAACAGTGCCATGAGTTTGTGCGCCACACCGCAGTGCATAGCAGGGAAGGTATTTAAAAAAAAAAAAAAGATAGCCAATCATGTATAAGGTATTGTTAAGCCCTGTTCCACAGACACTGGGCCATTCAAACCCTCAATGATATACCTGACAGGTGGAATGCATCATAGTTAGCCAATCACACAGGCTGCATCTGTAGCATGCCACTATAAAGTATGCATACACCCTACAATCTGATTTTTCCCACATACGCTGCACCATTGGAGTACACACTTGGGAATTTTAACTGACAGAATGCTAGGGGCTGCTGCTGCTCTGCTACATCTGTATGTGCTAGAGCCTGAGGGCAGTGCTGATGGTGCTGCTGACCATAGGCCTAGACTGACAAGGAGAAGAGTGTTCAGGCTCAGGGTAACCTTCCAGGGACTACATAAGCTGGAGATTGTAGAGCGTTACAGGCTGGACAGGGGCATACTGCAAGAACTCACCGAGCTTTGCCACCCACAAATCAGACCCAGAGCCAGCAGTGGGGAACTCATCCTAGTGGAAGCAAAGGTATGTGTAGCCCTTAGAATATTAACTACAAGTACTTTTCAAAGATCTACTGGGACATAATGGGTGTCTCACAGGTATCTGCATCCAGGGTACTCCACCAGTTTCTGGATGCCATGCAAACACGTTAGTGAGCACATTTATTTACCCTGCACCCCTGAGGAGAGGACCAGCAGTATGAGTCTCTTCCACATTATAGCACAGTACCCTGAGGTGCTGTAGACTGCACTCATGTACACATCAAAGCACCACCTGGTGAGGAGGGTAGAGTCTATGTCACCCACAAGGGATATCACTCCATCAACTGCCAGGTTGTATGCAATGCCCAGGGCATTATCATGAATTTGTGTGCTGGCAGCCCTGGCAGCTATCGTGACTCCCATATCTGGCACACGTCACAGCTATACCAGACATTTGCCAGGGAGGACATCCCATATGGCCATCTACTGAGGGATGCTGGCTACACACTGGAATCGTGGATGATGACACCCATCAGAAATGCACATACACACAGTGCATTAGCCCACTAGGCCACTGTATTGGTAGCATATCTAAATACAACTGTAGATTCTTTTTATTAGACCCATTGTTCCTACAATTATTGGAACTGTCTGGGTATATTTCCACACAGCAACAAAGTGTGCAGCTGTTTCCAATTATTTTTTTACAGAATCTACATTTGTCTGTTTCCCCACATGTTCAATGGATTTTATAAACCAACGTGTACGCAGTCCACTATCCTGGGCTGTCATTATCAACCTTTCACCCTTTGGTTTCAACATACCTTTCCTTAACCATTCCTGCATCAAATCCTGACCAACATAACTTTGTTTCAGGACATCTCTATACTTGCCACAATATTTATGGCTTTTCCACATTCTTTTCTTTCTCATCTAATTCATCTCTTTATAGTCTTTCTTTTTTAATTTTTGTCTACTTCTGGTTTGAATTCCATTCCCACTTGCCACCTGAATGCTTCTGCTAAACTAAGTAGAGAGGTCATCTTAGACTTCTGCCCTCATGTTTTAAAACTTTCACTATGTTTGGATCTGATGAGGTCATCAGATATGTATGTTGCCTCATGACTGCAGGTCTGTAGATGTAATCAATTTTGAGGAGGCCCATACCTCCTTCAGAACAATGGATATATATTTATATAATCTTGGTATACACTGATTTTGATATATCATTTGATAAGCGTGAAGCATTTTTCTTGTTTTTCTGTCCAACTGATCCTATACCTTTTGGGGCCAGTCAATCACACAAAACTGTAAGTTAAAACAAAAAAAAACGAATTGGTTTATAGCTTGGACTTTATTTCCAGATGTTAGGGATGTATTCAATATTAGTTTTAGTTTTCTGAAGTATTTTTTACTGAGTTTCATTCACATTTGTTCATGTTTTATTGTCAATCCTTTGTCAAGTCCCATATATTTATACATTCATTCTTGCTCAAGTTTCTTTATATCACATTCCTGTCCTAGATTGACATTTTCTTGGTACTGCAACTTTTCTGCTTTAAACATTGCTTTCACACATTTATCAAGACCAAATGTCATTCTTACATCATCTGCAAAAAGTTTTAACTACCTGCAGTTGTCCTTATATGATTAACTGCGTTTGTATTACCCTATCGTACGATGAAAATAGCAAACGCTGTTTCATCGTACCTAAAATATCTAAACCACAAAATATCGAATATACACACAACACAAGCACACCAAAATAAATAAACCATACACATACACTTAACAAAACCATAATTCTAACCCTACACTACTCCCTATCCACTTACCTTAACCCAACCCTAACCCTAACGTCCCTAACTACCGCACACTCACCTTACCCGCTCCCTAACCCTAAAGTCCCTAACTACTGCAGACTCACCTTATCCGTTCCCTAACCCTAAAGCCCCTAACTACCGCACAATCACCTTACCTGCTCCCTAACCCTAAAGTCCCTAACTATCGCACACTCACCTTACCCGCTCCCTAACCCTAATGTCCCTAATTATCGCACACTCACCTTACCCTGATCCATTCCCACACTTACCTTAAACCGGTCTGTAACCTCCGTTCGCATACTTACGTTAACCCGGTCCGTAACCATCCCACCACAGTAGAGTAAATAGCAAAGCCATGGAACGGACAACCGAAATCTTACCCTAGGTAAGATTTTGAAGTTCCGGGGCTTCGTTATTTTGAGTTTTTGACAAAAATGGGTCGATATTATAGCATTCGAAGTTTTGAAACTTCAGTGCTATAATATACACCCGATTAACTAGGTCTATATTACGTAGTCACAAGATAATAAGAGCGAAAGCTCTTTTATCAAACACTGAAAGGTGAAACCACTAAATATCAAAACCAAGAAACAGAGATTTTTTTCCCCAGGGAAAAAAATCTCTGCTCCTCAAAAAAAAAAAAAATCCAAACACAAAATAAAGTGGGGGCTTCACCCCTCACACCCCCCTACTTAAATATACCAACTCTGAGATCGCACCACAGTGGAACAAATGGCAAAGTCCTGAAAACGGCCCAGTGATTTTTTTTCCCTGGGAAATAAAAACACTGTTCCATGTCTTTCAGTGTTCGATAAAGGAGCATTAGTTCTTTTTATCTTTCGACTACTTAATATAGACCCATGATTAACTACATAATTTTAAGTCATCCACATAAAATAGATGAGAAATCTTTAAGCAAGTTTGTTTTCAGGGAGCCAAATTATAACCAAGACTAATCTGTTAATTAAACAATTTGATGTGTTAAGGGCAAGACACAACAACAGCAGTGACAAAGAATTACCCTGGAATATCCACCTTTGAATTTTTATCCCTGTGATAATAAGTTGCCCTTTGTCATGGTGTAATTACAAAGTGGTTTGTCACTGTTTCTTGATCACTGTAATGTAATTGACCAATGTCGGATGTACAGTGGATATAAAACGTTTACACACCCCTGTTAAAATGCCAGTTTTTGTGATATAAAAAAAATAAGAGCACAATAAATCATTTTAAAACTTTTCCCACCTTTAATGTGACCTGTAACCTGTACCATTCAACTGAAAAACAAACAAATCTGTTAGGGGAAAAAATATAAAAAATAAAAAACATACAATACGCTGGTTGCATAAGTATGCACACCCTTAAACTAATACTTTGTTGTGTGAGCACATCCTTAAACTAATACTTTGTTGAAGCACGTTTTGATTTAATTACAGCATTCGGACTACTTGGGTAGGAGTCTATCAGCATGGCACATCTTGACTTGACAATAATTGCCCACTCTTCCTTGCAAAAGAGCTCCAAATCTGTCATATTGCGAGGACATCTCTTGTGCACAGCCCTCTTTAGGTCACCCCACAGATTTTCTATTGGATTTAGGTCTGGGCTCTGGCTGGGCCATTCCAAAACTTTAATTTTCTTCTGGTGAAGCCATTCTTTTGTTGATTTGGATGTATGCTTGGGGTCATTGTCATGTTGAAAGGTGAAATTCCTCTTCATCTTCAGCTTTCTAACAGATGCCTGAAGGTTTTGGGCCAAAAGTGACTGGTATTTGGAACTGTTCATAATTCCCACCACCTTGACTAAAGTCCCAGTTCCAGATGAAGAAAAGCAACCCCAAAGCATGATACTGCCACCACAATGCTTCACTGTGGGAATGGTGTTCTTCTGGTGATGCGAAGTGTTTTTTTTTGCGCCAAACGTACCTTTGATATTGTGGCCAAAAAGTTCAACCTTGGTCTCTTCAGACCATACCACATTTTCCCACATGCTTTTGGGAGACTCGATGTATTGTTTTGCAAATTTTATCTGGGCCTGGATGTTTTTATGTGTAAGAAAAGACTTCTATCTTGCAATCCTACCTCATAGTCCAGACATATGGAGAATATGGGAGATTATTGTCACATGTAGTACACAACCAGTACTTGCCAGAAATTCCTGCAGCTCCTTCAGTGTTGCTGTAGGTCTCTTGGCAGCCTTTGTGACCAGTTTTTGTCTTGTCTTTTCATCAGTTTTGGAGGGACGGCCAGTTCTTTGCAACGTCACTGTTGTCCCATATTTTTTCCACTTTTTGATGACTGTCTTCACTGTGTACCATGTGTTCCATGGTATAGCCAATGCTATGGACGTTTTTTTGTACCCTTCTCCTGACTGATATCTTTCAACAATTCGATCCCTTTGATGCTTTGTAAGCTCTCTGCAAACCATGGCTTTTGCTGTAGCAGGCAACTGATTAAATATCATAAACATCCTACTAGAACAGCTGAAATTTATTTGGGGTTAATCAGAGTTTCTTTAATTGATGGCAGGTGTGTACCCAATAAGACTGAATGCTGTAATTAAATCAAAAGGTGCTTCAACAAAGTATTAGTTTAAGGGTGTGCACACTTATGCAACCAGTGTATTGTACATTTTTTATTTTTTATATTTTTCCCATAACAGATTTGTTTGTTTTTAAATTGAATTGTACAGGTTACAGGTCACATTAAAGGTGGAAAAAGCTTTGAAATGATTTATTGTGGTCTTATTTTTTATATCACAAAAACCTGGCATTTTAACAGGGGTGTGTAAACTTTTTGTATCCACTGTATCTTATACATGTAAGTACTCCTTTATCCATGAATGTGGGATGCTGTTAGATTCTTTTTTGTAATCTGTCTATGCCATACTTATATTTGTACCTTCTTTCAATTCTCCATTATGACTTTATTTAGCAACAAATGACCCTTTGTTTCATATGACTTTCTTTTGTCACCCTTTTATTCTATTGCCATGATTGCATTTTCTTCCAAATGTTTATAAATTCTATTGGCATCAATTCCAGTATACAATTTGTACATTGTTGGAAGGTCAATTATTGGTGTATAGTTTTTAGGATGGCTTACAAGTTCACTCTTAAGGAAGAGTATTGTTTTTCCTGTTGTTAACCAGGTTTTCATCTGTTTGGGATTGGCAAATAAGTAGTTCTTACTCAAAGCTAAATCTTCATGTAGGGATCCTATTAGATGTTTGACAGCTTAGGTTGTTGAATGTCTAATTATCAACACCTAAGCATCGAAACTTTAAAATCGCGACTGGCCACATATGTAAACTCTTTCCTCGGGAAAGAATTTGCTTGGCCGTTATCAGGGATTTGCCCTTTCCCCAATGTAGAGCGATCTTGGAATTGGTATATTTAGTTAGGGAGGGTGTGGGGGGCGAATCCCCCACTATGTTTGGGTTCAGAAGTTTATTTTATTTTGCAAAGGCCTAGCAAATTGTTTCCCGAGGAAAGAATGGCTATTTGCGATTTTTAGGTTTTGATGCTTAGGTGTCGATGTTTAGACATCCAACAACCTAAGCTTTTGATGACGTAATCTAGATGCTTCATGTAAAGATGTTTATACTTTTAGCTAGAAATTAGGTACTACATCTGGGCCTGGGGTTTTCCAGTTAGGAGCTTTTCTTGATTTTGTTTCAGTTTCTCTGGCTATAACTTCATCCCATTTCATATCCTATACATTTGAACTTCCCACTGTTTCTTTTACATCTTCTATCTATTCAGCATCTTTGTAATGTTCCACAAGGTTTTCATAGATATTTCTCCAAAATGTGTCTATTTCTTCTTTTTTTGGTGGGGTTTCTATTCCTTTTGCTTTGTTTCCCAATTCTCTATAAAACCTTTTTGGCTCATCAATGAATTGCTTATTTTGTACATTTCCTTTATATTTATCTGCATATCTTCTACGTTTTGCTGCCTGTGCCGATATCTTTAGTTTATTGTTTGCAATAGTGTACGATAAATCATGGTCTCTTCTGATACTGCTTGTTGCTTTTATCATGTCTGTCTAAGTATTTTTGTTGATCTCTTCTCTGTTCTGTACAGTTCTAATAGTGACACTTCTTGTCTTAATTGCTTTATGGTTTTCTCTATCCGATGCTTCCATGACAGCATTTTATTTCTTCTCTTTCTTTCCCTTATTGCTGTGCTTTTTTTGGTAAGACTTTATCTGTTATTATTTTAGGTGCACAGTAATATATACTGTTTACTTCTGTTATAGCACATACATTTCTGTTAATAGCCTTGATTATGGTGTTAAATCTGTTTTATCACACTTCTAACATCTTGGGTCTTATTTACTTTCTGAAATCTATTTCTTTCCTTGAGCTTAATATATCTATCCATCTCTGTTAAATCAAGCAGATCTTCCCTTAGATCATTTTCATCAAAACTGAGGACTCATTGTTTGTTTTCTCTTTCTTGCGGGCATTCTATAGAAAGTTCCAGACTGCCTTCCTGGTTAATACTCTCTTCAGCTGCATCCTACGTCATCTGTTTTCTTTCATATGGGAACTCATTGTCCTATCACTCCACAACACTGACTGCATCAGAGTTGCCACTGTTTCCTGCTCCTTCCCTTGCTGTGCAACTCTAACTGAACTTTTGTACTGGTTTCCTGCTGAAGGCTCCAGACCATCTTCATGTAGCATGTGATCATATGCTTCCCATTCCCCCTGCATCGCCCTTATTTGGGGCCTCATTGTTCCATCATGCTGTGATGTTACCAGAGTTGGATTTTCTACATTAAATCCTTCACTTCACAGATATTCCATAACTTTGATTTCTGTTTCTTTAACTATCCCATTACTAATCCTCCTTTCTGCGTCCCTTTTTGCTTTCTTATCTTTTTTTGTACTCTGAACTTTTCCATATCAGGATGCATTTGCCTGTGCTTCTCTTCAGATATCTTTGATGCTGCTTTTTTTGTATTGATTAGTTTTGTGTTCTCCTTTGCATAAATATTACACCATATTAAATCTCTCTTTCTTTCCCATCTCCATATTTCTTCTTCAGATGTCTCACACTCCTCCTATTTCTCCTTACTTGGACTCATTGTTCCATCATACTGTAACATAACATTTGTTAGACTTTCTACACTAAATCCTTCACTTCTGAGGTATTCCATAACTTCAGTTTTAATCTGCTCAGCTTTTCCTTTAATATTATCTGTTCTACATTTTGCCTTTGTGATCTCATTGTTTGTATTGTGAAATTTTCCTTATCTGGGTGCCTTTGCCTGTATTTTCCTTCAAATATCTTTGGAGCTTCTTTTTTGTATTGATTAGTCTGGCTTTCTCCTTTGCATAAATATTGCACCATATCAGATCTCTTTTTCATTCCCATGACCATATTTCTTTTTTATACCTTTAAACAATCTCTAGGTTTTGTTCTTTATATTTTTGCACTTCCTGTGCCACTTTTTTTTTCAAGCAGCCCAAAGTTTCTTTGTCTGTGTAATGTTTTTCATGGATCTGAATGAGGTTTAAAAGAAGGCAGGACTTAAATAAGCTATGTAATGTTTGACTGAAAATGATTGGGTTGATTATAAGTGATGTATAATGTTTGCAACTGGGAGTGTGTCAGTAAGGTTTGTGATGTAAAATGCTTGCAACTAGGATTATGTCAGTGTGGTTTGTTTTCATTTATATAAATGTATGATTGCTTATGTTGTAAGTGATGGTTTAATAAAGATATTTCTTATAGGTTCATAGGTAGGTACTAGGTTATCTGCCCGAAGGCATTTATAAACCTAGCCAGAATGTGTTGGCTTTCGCCGCCCCCTTAGATTAGTTCCCTGTACTTCTGTCCAGCGGAGCCACTAAAGTGATCCCCGGGGTAAACTTTATGTTTCCCATCCACTCGTCAAGGTTTCTTTTGAAGAGTGTCAGCGAGGAGCTCTGCCTAATGTAGATTGGAATCTTGTTCCAAAGCATGGGAAGTCTCTGGGACAGGAATCTGTCTCTCCAGCACATCCTATTTATTGTTGTGGTGAGGTTTAGATTCCCTAGAGCATGTGGCTCAAGGGGATAAGGTTTTCTTTAGGTGGCGCATGTCCATCAATTCTGGGTTGGAGATGGCCTTGTATGTCAGGCAGAGATCAGGGGCAGGAATTGAATAAGTTATGTAATGTTGCTTAGGTTATGATATGTATAGCAATATATGTGAAGTATAATGTTTGTTAATGTTAATATGGTTTGATTACTTTAGTAAAAATTTAAATTTGCTTATATCACAAGTGATAATTCAATAAAGGTATTTAAAAAAATAGCATTTGAACCTTTTGACAGTTTTTCTCGTGCAAGTATTTTTATTTCCTCTAATTTCTCTCTCAGTCTTTTTAATATCTTCTATCTCAAAATTCTGGACTTCTTGCATAATAGTAATGATGCATAATTTCTTATTTATCCTCAGTAGTCCACTCTATCATCTTTATGGCTCTTTTTTGGCTTGTCATTTTTTGTGGACTACTACTTCCTTCTGCAACAGGGGACCATCCTCCACTGAGCCTGGCCTAACCCCATTGTTGGAATGTTTCCATGTCTTGAGGATTCTACAATGTCAATTTTTCCAGTCCTACCACAAGTGTGCATACCAGGATTGTGTATTTTTTTTAATTCCGGGACTTATGCACTCAGCTGCCTTTGTTATTTTTTAATTTACTTCTCTTCATGATATACACTATATAAAATGCTGTCTATGTATCAGTGTTGCGTTTGTGAGATTTTGTATAAAACAGGGTCCACCTCATGAAGGTACTCACCAAGACTTGAAGATGAATTCAGTTTCAGCAATACTACTTTACTTTGCTTGTTGCCTTTGTAATCTCTTCATTCAGCTCCTATATGCAGTAAGCAGCAACAAATGAGCAACTGCCTTCTCAAGCAGTTACATTGAAGTAACTGCGACATAAGCAATTTCATATGGATGAAATTACTTTAAGCCATGGAACTACGCTACTCAGCAAAAGTAAACAGGTTATAGTGAGTGTTTTCAGGAGTGCTAAGGAATAATAACTTGTGTCTGCAAGTTTTGTTTTAAACATCTTTATTAAATTACAGTTTTAAACAGTGCCATGCAGACACATACATTAATACAAAACAAACCAGAGTGACAGTTTCCATTATTTTATACCATATACATGTTTTCTTTTCATGCAGTTATCGTTCACTCCAACATTACATACATTATTCAATTCCTGCTTTCCCTTAAGCCTCACTCCTTCAGAACATTATTCTGGATGTATTATTCCCACAAATTCCATTTCTCTGTAATTTGCTCATTCTCTTTTCTAAAGATCAGTCCTCCGTTGTTTTATCTCATTACTTCAGTTATAACTGGTTTTAAATTTTGATTTCCATTTTCTAGTAATTGCTTTTTTATGTCAGCCAGTAGCATTTATTTGACTAAGGCCTTACTATGTCAGATCCTATGTTCCAGCTCAAAAGAATAATTTCCTTAGTTATAACCATTTGCTCCCCCAACAATTCTGACTAAAGTACTCTGTAGGGAAATTTAAAAAATGTACACACAGATGCATGTCATGAAAAAACCACAGGACACCTCCAAAAAAGCAGAAAAAGAATACAAATTTTTAATTCGAAAAACAAATGTACACAATACAGTAAGTGCTTTTGTTCTGTTATTACAAAACTTCAGCAAACAAAACCATTTAAATGAACCACCATTTAAATACTAAAATCTCATCATGTGATACTATAAAAACCACATGAGCAGATATCATACTTAAAGTGACATGAACCCTTTAAATCCAGAGATATGAAATAATTTAAGCATTAAAACAAAAGTCCTGTGTTACAGCAAGAAAAAAAGTATAAGAAACATGTGGGTATAAATAATCGCGTACTACCCCAAATTATTTGAAATTATTTACAAATAAACTCCATGAAGTACCTTATGCTTTTACTTTATCTCCTCAAAGCTTTCAACTTGAGCAAGGGAGCTACTGAGATGTGATCATTAAGCCCTGACCAGTTATAAGAATTAAAATAAAGTTGCCAAACAATTCTCATTTTTCCAAAATAACTGACCAGAGACTTCCACGAGGATTAGGAGTAACTTTTCCCAATACTGTGAATTAAAAGCTGTTCCCACTATGCCCTTATATATGTCTATACAAGGCATTAGTGTTTTTTTCTTTCCATATTTCACAATTATGATCATAGACTCAGTCACTGAATCTACTCTCCATTTTGCCTATGTAATAATATTTACAAGCCTGAACTTTCACAATTAAACCTTTCCTTTAACATCAAAAGTTCTCCCCAAGACAGTGAAATGCTCCCCCTCCAATATACGCTTGGAATTATTGCATTTCCCACATTTTTTACTCCACTTGGGCCCCTAATATTGGTACCATTGCTTTCAAAAACAGATTTTAAATTCTTTCCTTTTTTATTTACTATAAGGGGTTTAGCACCTATCAGTAAGAAGGTTCCAATTCTTATTTAAAATCCATCTTATAGTGTTGCTTTCAAAAATATAGACTGTGATAACGGCATGAGAAAAGCAAGGTTGCACTGTGCTAAAATTCATCACTGATGCATAAGCCTCATCATAATTGGTACTATTTGGTTGCTTCAGCACTAACAGGGGAACAAAATGCCCCATATTTCTTTTATAGGTGACTTCTGAGATAAGTTCCTCTATCAGACAAGATGAATAGCCCCTCTTCATAAACATACATGTAAGAAGTTGGCATTCATTTTTGTAATCCTCATCCCTTGTAACCATTCGTGCTGCTTGGACCAATTGGCCTTCAATTACAACCCTCTTTTGGCTAAATGGATGGGCACTAGTAAAGTGCAACAGTGTATTAGAATACGTGGGCTTCCTATAAATTTTGGATGTGAAACTGTTATTAACCTTGTCTTTACCTAACATAACATCCAAATAGGGAATGCTGTCAATATCAATAGTGTGCGAAAAAGATAGAAAATCTGTAATTGTATTAATATACTTGAGAAAACCATTAATATCACCTCTCTCCCCCTTCCACAGGATGAATATGTTATCAAGGTATCAAAGGCTATTAAATAAACACATGTGCTCCCATTGTAAGCATTACGATATTTGGAAAAAGGGAGCCATAGGGAGATCCCATGGCTACTCCTTCTTTTTGTTGATACAGTTGACCCTTGTAAAAGATAAAATTATTTGAAAGAATAAGTTCTAAAAGTTCTTCATATAAATTAGCTTTGTCTTGCTCGATCCATCTTCTCATTAGTTATTCAGTAAACCACAAAACACCAATATCATAGGGTATACCTGTATACAAATCATGCACATCGGTGATGACAAAGATGTCATTCTCATTGAAATCAGGCCCATTATTTTTTTGCAAAAAGTGACAAGAATCTTTACAGATGTGTTCCTCATCTTTAAGTAAGTGCTTCAAATTGTTATCCAAACAAACAGCACAGGGGCTAGTAACTAAACCCCTGCCATCAATGATAGGGCATAGGGGAGGGTTTTGCCAATCTTTATTAATCTTTAGAACCCCAAAGATTGTAGGTACCATGGGGCAAGAGATATTAAGAAAATTATATTCTTCAACGGAAATTCTACTGTCAATAAATCTAGCTTTAAGTTGTACTATAATATTATGATAAGCTACATTCATTTGGTATTTGCTTACTCTCATATATGCATTCCCCTCTAACAGAGAGTTCATAGGACATTTATAATCGTCAGTTGACATTGTAACCACCCCTTATCAAGTTTCATGAGTCTTACATCCTGACTTAATAAATTCAATTAAATTCCGTTCTTCTTGAGTGATATTGGCAAATTTCCCCAGTGACTTTTTGCCAAGCAAACTACAAAAATGGAGTTGGCACATTTGCTCAAAAAATGATAGGGTTGAATAAAGGTACTAGATAATGTGAAAGGTTGTGCTATATATCCAGTATTTTCAAACATTAATGCCATATTCAATTTTCTTAAATATAACTTTAAGGCCATCGGTGATTACGCCAAATTCACCTGCATCATTGGGACAAAAGTGACTCCTTTTTAGAGGAGGTCAGCACATAAAGAATAAATAATTATATGAGAAAAACTGTAAACCTTAAAGTCGTTGGCAGTATTTGTGATGGTAGTACACCCAGTTTTCTGGTTAAGTGCTTCCTCCTCATTCAAGAAGTATAATATGTTCATCTCCTGTGCCCTGCCTTCTGCTGATTCCACTGGGCTGAGGTCAAGGGCCAGTCCATGTTGGTTGAATGTCTCTGGTTGGGACCTTTGGGTGTGTGAGATTCCCACATATCCCATTGGTTCCTCTGATGTCCATTTCTCAATCGAACCTACTTAATGGCAGAAAATCTGAGTTATATGAGGACTGAGCTACATTACCGAGCTAATTCTTGTTGTCGGGATAAGCTAGCGAGTCCACGCTCTGTTTTGCTTATTATCAAGTGGCAACTACAGTCCATTAAGGTGAAAATCAGAAGACATTAGAGAGGGATTGAGTCAATTACTTGTAGGAGGCTACTTATCCCAATCTGGCTGCTCAGACTTGGGGAAGAAAAAACTTTGAGAGACAACAAATTATCGTTCACATTATTTGAATATCAGTGATCTTTCATTGTATAATTAAGTAATAACTGACAACGCGGTGTGGTATATTAAAGATTTACCCATGGTTGGTGTGGTTTAATCATGAGGGCGAAGCCCGAGTGATTAAATAAAGCCAACCATGGGTAAATCTTCAATATACCACAACCACAGAGTTGGTTATTGCTATTATACAATGACATCATTTAAAAAAAAATACTTTTCTTAAATAATGTATTTGTATAACAGCGCATTACTGTTCTTTCACTGGTTGTGGTACACTGCTTCCTTGTTTTGATGTACTGAGCATGCGTATAGGACTTGCGCCCCATGCATACCCAGTACATCAATGCTTTGAAACGGAAGAAAGAAAGTCTCCATTGATCCGTTTTTCTTTTTTCTTTGTTAAAAAAATGTTTTGAGCACTTTATACCAATGGAAAAAAGTCCGGGCGACCGAACCTTTTTCCGTTGGTATTTAGTGTGATTTACAACGGGCACGCTGTTTGGAATATTAATGGGGGGGGGGGTCATTGTATAATTTATCTTTGACAACTTGTATTTGAGGTTTAAAGATAAGCTAGGGAATCAATCAGGAGTTTAAGTTATCAGAAGCTACTGAAAGACAGCATTCGTATGAGGTATGAAGCTGTTACAGTACTTCAGCACATCATTGTGAAGCTCACTAGTCCCCATTTCCAAAGGCTGAATTTCTAGGAGGATGCTCCTTGCACTTATTTGGACAAAGTTTGTGTTGTTACTGTGGTTTGTATGATATGGGCCCTGGACCTTTGCAACACGTTTATTAGGACACACACAGAAGAACAGTGAAGTGTGTGGGAGTAAGTACTCAAAGTTTTAAATAACAATGTTAGGACTAAAAATGTACTACAAAGTAAAATGCAAATGTATTTCTTATGTACATTCAGTGAGATTATAATGCAGTAGTTCAGGTGCCATTCAGGACCCACAGCTGTAGGGATCCATGGCTTGCTACCCAATATATTGTGTGTCTATATAAAATAATCTTTTCACAGTATTTTAAACTTTTACCTCTACTGCCTTGTGTGAAACAGTGGGTCTTATCAGTAGAGAGGAGCCACAAATGGTAATAAGTGACACGATTCTGCATCATTAACAATAATGAAAGTATAAGATTTGTGCAGTCATGTCAATAATAAAGAGAAAAGGGGGATGATTAGCTTCTTTTTTGTGCAGGTGCAATCAACAGTATAATACAATGGCTATTTGGATCCCACATTATAAATAATGTACGACTCTTAAAGCAGGAAACTGGCATGTTTTAGGTTGATAGCCAGTTCACTGTCTATAGATCTGAGGTGACTTGAGATGCTGGTCCTTATACCAGACCTGAACCTCCTTGACTGCTCTGGATTGTTTTCCACCATTGTGAGCAGCTTGTCTGTTAAGTGTTTGCTGCTTACTTTCCTACACATTTCTAATGTTGCTAATTTTAAATACTTTTCATTACTAATATATTTAATAAAATGGGAGAGTCAGATATCTTAATTTACGTGTCAGTTCCTCGTGATGTTCAGCCCTCATATGCTGATGACCCTGCTGTTGACAGTATCCACATTTTTTTCTCTTCATCAGAGTTTTGTCTTTAATGAATCATACCCACTGTTAATGTAAAACCTTCATGAGAGCAGTTAATGTCAAAGTATAACACTTCACCTTTATTGATTTGGGGAGAAAGTGGATAAAGTTTTTATTTTGTTTTATTCATCTTCCAATTAGAGTGCAAACTTTATCTATCTGTTTCTCACTTTATCTGTCTATCTATCTATGTGTGCGTACGTGCATGCTTGCGTGCGTGCATGCATGTGTGTGTGTTAGTTATAGGACTTTTCCAAGAGATTTTTCAGTGGTATCCAAAAGGATTAAGATATCATCTGTATAAGCCGGCTTTTCAACCATCATCTTACAAGCTGTTTACCTTTCACCTCATCATCAAATCTTACCACTTACAGGAGAAGGTCAAAGGACAGAATGAACAAAAGCAGCAAAGGAGTGAACCTCAGTCACATACCAGTAAACACTTGAAATGGGATGGAAAATACCTCTTTATAATAAACTCCTACAACAAGGTTTTTGTATTAGCTTTTCATTAGATTAATAGACTATGGGGAAAGTTCATTGTTTCTAAAGTAGAAAAAAAGTGAGCTGCAAATTTATTTATTATTTATTTATCAGCTACTTCCTTTATGTGTAAGGATTATCTGCATCACTTCTGCGCTCAGCGGTGTCACGGAAAAGAAAATATATTGTGATAGATGTTTATATATAGTCAAGAGAGACCCTCCTCTTCACAAATCCTGCTTGCCAGTCAGTGACCAATCTCAGTCATATTATTTATTCTGTTGCATAATAATCTGGCCAACATATCAGGCTTACATTTTTATTGTGTGAATAGGTGCAGCCCTGTTGACAAATAGGAATGCAGGTCCGCAGATCTCGATAGCGCATCACAAAGTTGTATAGAGAAAACAGTTGAGAAATGATCATTTTGTTCATTGCTTTAAACACATTAATTTTTAGGGTACCCAGAATGAGGCTTTATTGCCTTTGGCTTCTTCCCTGATATGCAGTTTATGCACAATTGGAGAACCGTGCTCAGTGTATTGCAATTTGAAAAGAAATGTGCATACTGAGAAGTAGAATCTTTCATTCCCTGACAGCTATCTTATCATTCAAAGGTGAGACATTAACTTCTTTAAGCAACCGTCCAAAACTTGCATATTTATTAACACTTGAAGAGCATTGAAACTGAAAACAATTGCAGCAGATATGGGGAAAGCTTTTATTTCTTTCTTTTTTTTACTTTTTTTTTGTCTGTAACACCCTTGGCAATTGTTGTACTTGCCCCATTACCAATACACTTTATGCAAGTCTGTCATTGCTATTGCTTATTTTAATGTTGACAGCACTTGTGTGCAGTCTGAAGATGAAATAGGGGATGCATCAGTAATTCAAGGTACCAATGAATGAAAACATATCAAGT
This sequence comes from Protopterus annectens, assembly GCF_019279795.1. Taxonomy (NCBI): domain Eukaryota; kingdom Metazoa; phylum Chordata; order Ceratodontiformes; family Protopteridae; genus Protopterus; species Protopterus annectens. The sequence goes on from NC_056733.1 coordinate 1,814,347,628, forward strand.
CTGAAGCTGATACATGTCTTCAGTGCATCAGTTTGAAGATCATTAATTCATGCCTCCAAACACTCAGGAAGATGCTCCTTGCACTAACCTGAGCAATTGTTACACCTTGACTTCTACTCTGTTCTGGGTGATATGAATACTGGATCAGGGGAGGATAATGCCATTTATTAGAGCCACAAGCAGAAGAATGGTAAAGTATAAGAGTCAATAGGTACTAAGTTTTAAAAGACACTGGTATAAGTTAACAATGTAGCATGAAGGAGTTTGATTCAGCTTTGGTTTGGTTATTTAAAAAAAAAAAAAAAAAAGCAGGAGGTCCTCAAAATAAACCCTGGAATTTATAGGTATGGTGCTCTGTTGTGGACAAGCATCATGCACAGTGTCTAGTACACCTCTGTGAACTCATAATGATTCATAGACATGAACTACAGTTTTCCACACTGGTATGCAACAACATGCATCCCTTTTTCGTGTATGGTGCATGGGCTGTCTACTACACCAATAGAGACTTGGTGCTGCTAGGCTTGGAATGTGAGAAAGCACTGTCTGGTAGTGTGACTTGGAGCAGCTGTAACAGGCAACTTGGTATGATATACTACATTACACCTTAGCTAAATAGTTATGTGCAGTAGTACTAAAACTTACTAAGCAACCTGTCAATGCTGTGCTATGGTCTACTGTCAAGCTTATGAGCAGGGCTATTGAAAAATACACCTGCAACTATTCCGCAATTTCTACAATTTTCATCTTGCTCTTTACACAGAATCCACATTTTTTTTATTATTTATTAATTTTCTTTTGACTAAAATTCTTCAAGCAAATATGACAAATGATAAAACAGTTTAACAGAATGTTGCATTATATAGAAAAGAAAGTAAGGATAAATAATTTTTCAAGTAATTCTGTGCTTGGATTCATAATGCAAGATAGATGTTAAGAGTTTGATCATATGAATCCTCAATTAAAAGATGTAGCCAGAAACCTTTGCAGAGACAAAAAAATAGATATGAGAAGTGGTAATGGTTTTATACAAAGCAAACCTATAACTAATGTGATTGCGATAAACTGAGCATTATGGAAATGAATGGAACAGTCACAGAAATTGCTTTCTGAGACTTGTATACAGTTTGGCAAGTGCAATTACTATTACTTTTTTGCTTAACAAATTTTCAAACATATTCCTATCAGTGAGTTGCAAAGTTCTTGCCAGTGTGGATGCATTTTCATGTTATATTTGTTAACCAGGATACACACAGATCTACATGGTCCTTTATCAGACTCAGCCCAGGGGTGGTCTAGTTAAGTGACTTGCTCAGAGTCACACTGTGGGAAAATGAAAGCTGACAAAACCAAACCTTGGAGCACAGGAAGCAGCTCATTAACAATGAAAGTGTCAGTCTTGTACAGTAATTGTCACTTAGGATTGCATAGCACATTTCACATGAAAGCTATCTTTTGCTCTCGTTTGACATCTTTTTTTCTATTGTAGTGTATGTGACTGTAGTATGTGTGTGTGTGTGTGTGTGTGTGTGTGTGTGTGTGGTAGGTGCTGCAAAAGGGGCATTTGTATCTTACAAATATATTTGTTCAGTTGTATATAGATCGTTAACTTTCTGGAGCTTTTTTTTCACTGGACCTCCACTGAAAAGGGGTTTCCAAACCAGATGGACTTTCCTGGTGAACAAATGCAAATAAACAAATAAACAAATATTGTATCTGTGTTTGTGGGCGTTGCATACTGCGCGTGTGCCTGTGTGTGCGTGCGTGTGTGTGTGTGTGTCTGTGTCTGTGTTTTATATCTGTAAGAATGTGAGAATTTGTCCCTGGGTGGTGCAGACTTTGTTATTTTTGTTTACGTGTTATGTTACATGTTGTGGGTGGCTGTCAGTATACAGTATTTGCTATAATGGTTGTTGGCCCCTAGTGACTGCAGCATTGCTTTGTGGATAGATACACACTGCCCTGTTCTTTGCCAGTACATTGTAGCTATATGCCCAGTTGTTTACTAAATTATGTCACTGTTGAATCTTTCTTGTTACTACTGCTGAGGCACGTCATCTAACCGTAATCCACATATTGGTCCCCATTACACAATGAAGCATTAAAATATAGATGAGTGGTCAGTGCCCTATGATTCTTGTCATCAGTATGTGTTTTTCAGTGACAGTTCACGTCTGCCTTATCTGGGGGTTTTAATGGGAAAATAACAAGGGGATGCATGCAAGAAATATAAGAATAAGCTTGCATGTGTCAGAAAAGGACATGTTAAGCACCAACAAATAAGTTCAATACTCACCCCAAAGTGTGGGTTACTCAATCCAAACTGGTGTTGCAGGCTAAGTTAATCCTCATAGGTTGGTACTAGGCTATTGGCCATAGGGCCTTATACAAGCCTAGCTAAACAATTCCCTTGATATTTCTTCCTACAATATTTACTTCCCTGGACCCCTGTCTAGCAGGGCGACTGACGTGATCCCCGGGGTGAATTTCCTATCTCCCATCCAATCATCAAGGTTCCTTTTGAAGAGGGCCAAGGAGGTGCTCTGCTTGACATGTATGGGCAGTCTATTCCAGAGAATGGGGAGTCTCTGGGTCAGGAACCTATCCCTCCAGCATGTTTTGTTCAATGTGATGACAAGGTTTAGATCCCTGGAGTGTGTGGCTCTGAGGGACTGGGATTTCTTTAAGTGGAGCATGTCGAACAGCTAGGGTTGCCACCTTTTCAAATAGGCAAAGTGAGACATTTTCGGTACAAACATCTGATTTTACAGGCCGACACATACCCATGGTCAGTACAAAGGATAGAACTTAACTTTTTTTGCCTAAATAAAAGCTTATTCTTGTCTTGTAGCATTTTAGTTGCTTATTCTGCTTCTTATAACATTTAGGTATTTTAGATACAGAATAACTGTTTTATGCAACTATTACATAAAATATAGGAAATAATTATGTCCTACAGTCTCAGGACATTTGCCATTTTTCATATTTTTTGTCAGGACACAACTGCCCAAAGAGGGACTGTCACTCAGAAAGTGGGACAGGTGGTAACCCTACCAACAGCTCAGGGTTTGACATGGCCTTGTATGTTAATCAGAGATCGCCTCTGGGTAGACGATATACCACAGAGTATAGCTGGAGTTTTTTTTAGATGGTCAGCATAGGGCATCTGCTTTAGGCCTGTGATTCTTTTAGTGAGGTATTTTTGCGGCCTTTCCAGCTGTTGTAGATGTCTTGTGAGGTACGTACCAAACGGGGCGTTGTACTCTATAATGGGTCTAATGAGGGATGAGTCTGTTGTTTAACTTCAGATTGCTCCAAAACAGCCATGATGCAAGACATGGTACCCTTTTTAAAGGCTATTTATTTACCAGCAAAATTGAGAAGGGTGGCTAAGACTGAATTTAATTGGTATTAGTACTGTATGTTGTGAGGTACTACTAATGTTAACTGAGTAGGGAAAGTTCACACAGGTAGGAACAACTACATTTGTCATTCCATTATGCTTTGTAAGGAAATGCAGTAAGCAGCCCACAAAAATAACCCATAATTTAAAGATTTGCTATAATATGTACAGGATCTTATTGGAGCCCTGTTAGGTAGTTATTATTAAGAAGAGGCACACAAAAGCACTTTATTGCCATATAAAGTTTTGTGTAAGAAGTAATACAGTTCGCAGTTCACATACTGCTAAAACATTATTACTAATGAAACATGATGTGAGCAGGCAATATGCATTTCAAACTGCATGTTTTAATAGGCATGTTTTCAGTAAAATTTAGATATGAGTGTACTCAAAGTTGATACATGTATTTTGCAATAGCTGTCAACATATTTTCCCAAATATCAGAGACAAAGACAAATAATGGAGGTGAAGGCCCAAAATCGGAGATATTTTTTAAATATTTACATTGATTCAATTAGAAAATTACTAGAACAACAGGTTTTGCATCACCATTCATTTTCTTAAGACTGAGAAGTATGAAAGTGTAATGTTTGACACTGATGAGGGCAAGGCCGTCCACACTGCCTACTTGGACTTGGCTAAAGCCTTTGACACAATACCACACTCTGGCATCATAGACAAGCTCAGCAGCCTAAATGTAAATCCATATGTCACAAGATGGGTAGCAAACTGGCTAAAAAACAGAACCCATAAGGTCAAAATTGCTGGAGCCATGTCAGACTCAAAACCAGTCACGAGTGGTGTCCCACAGGGATCAGTCTTGGGACCACTCTTATTCGGCATTTACGTCTCAGATGTGAAAGCAAATATGGGAGGATTATGGCTGACAAAGTTTGCAGATGACTGCAAACTGGGTGCCATAGTTGATTCACCTGCTGACACACACATCCTACAGAAAGGTCTCACTGAAACGGACAACTGGTGCCGGAATCATGGCCTCAAACTTAACGCCAAAAAATGTATAGTCATCCCCTTTGGGAAAAACAAAGTACCCACAAATTATCACGTAGACAATAACCCACTGAATACGGAAGAAGTAATCAGAGACCTGGGGACTCAAGTCGATAGTGACCTCTCCTTTGACAACCATGTTGCCAAAGTGGTCAGAAAGACATTCTACCTTGCCCATCTCATCATGAAGGGATTCTCATCCAGATCAAAGGAGGTCATTGTACCTCTATATTCCTCCCTTGTCAGGCCCATGATTGAGTATAATGCTCCATTTGGGATGTATCTCACCCGGCACATGCAACAACTGGAAAGACCCCAGAAGTACCTCACCAAGAGGATCATAGGTCTCAAACATGTGCCTTATCCAGCTAGATTAAAGAAACTCCAGCTCTATTCAGTAGCATACCGCCTGCTCAGAGGTGATTTGTGCCTAACATATAGGGCCATGTCCAACCAAGAACTGATGGACATGCTCCATCTCAAAAAATCCAAATCCACCAGAACCACGCGAGCTAAAGATTTCAACCTCTGCACAAATATGAATAGGACATGCTGGAGGATAGATTCATAACACAGAGGTTACCCATACTCTGGAACAAAATCCCAGTTCATGTCAGACAGAGCCCTTCATTGGCACTGTTCAAGAAAAATCTCGATGCATGGATGGGAGATCGCAAGTTTACCCCGGGAGTCACCTCAGTGTCACTACTAGACAGAGGTATAGTTTACTAAATAATGGGGTCCCACATGTGTCACTACTAGAGAGGCACAACTATATAATACGGGGTGGCGGAAGCCACATCACTGTTGGCTAGGCTTATAAATGCCCCCGGGCAGATAGCCTAGTACACTACTATGAAACTATGTACCAGAAAATCAGAAATGTTACAAGGGACAAGCAACAATGTGAAGCAAAGTCAAGGGCATTCTGCAAAATCAGAAATATTTGACAGCCATGCATTTTGTATCATGATTTACTGTGAATGTACTGCTCAGAAGCCGGAAGTAAGGACAGACATGAGGGAACACTCTTACCTGCACACCAGGCCAAGTCATCTCTTTGATGTGTATTGTCGTGCATAGGTGACTAATTAACTGATTGATACTCTGACCGACTGAAGAAGGGAAGATGGGAGGAATAACTTGGGCAGGAACTGAAACTCTCAAATGTTCACTGTGTAAAAAGTTTGTTATCTCAGTGTTTGTTGTACAACACTTCTGGAAGCTGTTTAAACATAATGTGTAACATATGCAGAAAAAATACAGCAGGAATCACTGCAACCCATTCAATGATACTTGCACTGAGGACTCTAAATGTTAGCAGTGTTTCTCAGGTCTTTCATTTAAAATGAATAGAACTGAGAGCTGACAAAATACACTAGGGTGAGTTAATCACATGTGCTGTGTGCTCACAGTGCATTGTAGGAAAGATTTAGGTTTGAAAGGAAGCATACTCTTATCACGATATCTACCCCATGAGGGGATTCAGGGCTACTAACTATTAGTACTAACTACTTATTCTACCGCAGACAGGTTTGCATTGCGTACAACTAAATGAAAAGCTAAAAAAGATTTAAAAAACAAAGTATATGTTTTATCGTTATTTTTGGTCCTTTAATATATTCCACTTAACATAGACTAGAATTATGTAAATCTGCAACTGTAGGGTACGTTAGTCCCAAAGAAAATTATGCGTAGAAGTGAGAAATATGTTTGAACTAGAAGTTTCTGATAAGTCTCAAGGTGAAAGGAACAATCTGATGATGTTAGTCCGTACACCAGATGGATGGCTCCATGAGGTTTTGAGTTGATTTTTGGAAACTGTATGAGATGTTTGTTAAATGCAAAGAGTGGGGTAAACTCATAGAGTGGTTAGGCAAAGCAAGCTTTCTGACCACTCCAGATTTAATCCAGGGGTATTTAGTTCAGGTAATATAAATGCCTATTCTGATGATTTATCCAGGTTTCATGACGCGCCCTAGGGAGTATAGAAATGGTGGGGGGGTCTATGCTGGTGGCGTCATTGTGGTATACTGTCATTGGAAAGGATGTTAAAAAGATATGAAAATTGTGTTTCTCTTATAAAATATTATTTTTGTTATATAAAAATATTATTTTATATACCTCCTTATTTACTACATTTGCTAGTTTACCCCTAATTAAAATTAGCCTGAAAATTGGTGTACAATTAAAAAAGAATAAAACAAATTAAAGTACAGCCAACAACACTGCTTACATACAATCATACAAACCAAACCAAAAGCCCAAGGTAAGTCTCAGAGTCAGTGTTAGCCCTGCTCCGCTCACTGCGCTCGGCTCACTCCGCTCCTCTCCCTGCCCCCAAATGCCACCCGCCCCCACTAGTGCTAAATTTAAACCAGACTTTGCCACTCCCTTGCCACTCCCCTCCTGCTAAGTACCAATCAGCGCCTCACACATCATTGAGCAATCCTGCCCCCTTAACCCATTTCCTTCTCTCTCATTCTTCCACACCCTGTTAGCACAGTCAGCCATCAAATTTGGCTCGTCCCCTATCAAAATGCAAACAAGCAAAAAAATACTAATTACCTAAATGCCTACACTGTTTCTATTTTACCATCTCACTGCCTATGAACAAACAGTTGACCATGGAATTCACTACCCAAATTGTCAGACACCCATGACTTCACACATAACACCAAACACTTTACCTTTCCCTGCACACCGAATCTACCATCCTCTATAAAATACCACCTCTGTACAGCCACAAAACATAATCCTAAAGACAAAGACTATATAAAGCTTATAAACAAAATCCTAAAGCTCGGAATATCCTGTCACTATAACCTTATAACACATGGAGACATTCATCCCAACTCTGGCCCACCCACACCCAATAACCTCCACTCCCCTACCATAACCCCCACAGTCAAGCTACCCATGAATACTCCCACTAGTTCTCTCCTAGCATTTCACCTAAATATTAGAAGTATTAACAATAAGATTCCCAACCTACACACCCCCCTAGCAACCCACTCCCCAGACATTATGTGTCCTACAGAAACCTGGCTAAAACCCAGTGCTACTGACAATGAAATATTACCTCCAGGATACAATATTCACCGGTTAGACCGTGCCACAAGGAAAAGAGGTGGGATAGCAGTCCTTTACAAAAATACTCTAACCGTTGATAGAGACACCATTCAACCTCCCCAATTCAATAACGCGGAACTCCTCATAACCAATAACAGATTAACCAAAACAAACACTTGAACATCATCTGTGCATACATTCCACCAGGCAAGAGCCTAAATACCCTAGAAGATCTCCTTTACTGGTTATCCACTACCTATCCCCAAGAAGCCATAGTTTTTGGTGATTTTAACACCGACTGGCACCCCTGCCCCTCCGACACCCCCCCCCTCACTCATATAAACTTATCTGGGTTTAAACAGACCATAACCTCTCCCACTAGGATAAACACCAACCAACAAGGAAAGTATTCTAGACTGGATCCTAGTCAATAACCAACCCCAACTGTACACAGCTGGTACTCTCCCTGATGACCTCAGTGACCATTGTCTAACCTATATCATAAAACACAAGGCAGGAAGCCCTCACCAGCCCAAATATAAAACATTTAGAAACAGGAAAAACTTTGATGCTGCTATATTCCAAAATGAATTAAAAGCAGTTGACTGATCAAAACTAAAAACCTAACATTAGAGGAGGCCATAGATCACTTTAACACTAAATTCCTAAGTATCCTTGAGTCCCATGCTCCAGCACGTACAATAAAAACTAGATCAAATACAGCACCATGGCTCACAAAAGATACCAAAGCAAAAATCAAAACTAGAAACAGAGCCTGGGCCAGCTGGAGAACAACCAAAGCCCCATTTGACCATCTAAAATATCGTCAACTCAGGAATGATACAAAAAAATCTATTTTACTGGATAAAAAAAGCTTCCACCAAAATCTCCTACAAAAACACCACAACAACCCTCAAAAGTTCTGGGCAGGCTTAAATCAACTACTTTGTCCAGGTCACTCCACCACCCCAACCCCGGCTAACTACACCCATAGCTCCCCAGAGACAATAGCTAGTGCCTTTAATAACTTTTTCACTGAAACAACCCAATCCCTAGCAAATCAACTAACCCCCTCTAACTTAAACCACATGCCTAATCTACCTAATAATCACCCGGAATTTGGCTTCCAACCAATATCCACTAGTTTTATCAAAACACTTCTAAAAATTCTAAAACCTACCACCCTCGCTGCTGACCTCCTCCCTGCAGAGTACCTGCAAATAGCTGCAGATGCCATTGCATATCCCATATCTATCCTCATCAACAGAACCTTATCCGAAAATGCTATCCCTTCCCTCTGGAAAATATCTCACGTCATCCCACTCCATAAAGGTGGTAGCTCCTCAGACATATCCAACTATAGACCCATTGCCATTCTTTCCCCACTAGCCAAAATAATGGAGAAATGTGTACACAAGCAACTAATGCAATACCTTTCACAGAATAACTTACTGACTCCCAGCATGGTTTCAGGCCATACCACAGCACCACCTCGCACTCCTTTCCTTTACTACTGCCATAAACCAAAACAGGAATGACAATAGGCTAACCTCTGCCCTCTTTCTTGACCTATCAAAAGCCTTTGACATAGTCAACCATGAACTTCTCATTCTTTCACTAAAATCTGTTTCCCTCAACAAGCCTGCTATCCAGTGGTTCCAGTCCTACCTGACTGGTAGACAGCAGGCGGTACTATGGCAGGGCAAACTCTCCAGCCAGTTACCTCTCACACTTGGTGTCCCTCAATGGTCCATACTAGGTCCACTACTCTTGTCTATTTTTATCAACAACCTCCACACTGCTATCCCTAAAGCCACCTGCATCCAATACGCAGATGATTCTGACTTGCAAATCTTAACCCAAAATACATTTAACACTATCGAGAACTGGCTCACCAATCAACGCCTACTTCTGAACTCCAATAAAACTAAACTTCTACTCTTCTCTCCCACTAGTAGATCCACCACACTTTCATTCGCTGTCACATCTAACAATGGTACCACTATTTCCCCAGATAATCACACCAAACTGCTAGGGGTTATCATAGACAATAATCTCAAATTTGACGTACAGGTCAACAAAACCATACAGACCATCAATAAGAAGCTTGGATCACTATATAGAAACAAGACATTTTTAACCCCACTGGCTAGGACTGCAATCGCCCGATCACACCTACTCTCTACTCTTTTATATGCCTCACCTGTACTCTCAAACCTCAACAATTCCGAACTAGGTAAGCTGTCCCATAGCTACAATCATATTGCCAGATTCGCCACTGGCTCCACCTATAGAATCCACCACTGCCAGAACCTTAAACAACTAAAGTGGCTAGAACTGCCCAGCTTAATTCAATTCAATCAACTCTTAATAGCGCACAAAATTTTGTACCACCCTGAGGATACCCCCTCACTTAAAAATATTATTAAGCCATATAGCAATCTAAGATCCCTATGGTCAGCCGATAAACTACTGGTCCAAACCCACAAAGCTAAGAACTCTGCTGGTGAATCCCTGTTTGCCAACTTCATTGGCAAAACCTGGAATTCATTGCCAAAACCTGGAATTCATTGCCAAACTATATAACCCTACAATCCTCCAAAAGTCTCTTCAAAAAAAAAAAACCTCAAACAGTATCTCAAAGTGAATTGGCTATGTCCATGTACCAACCCCGATTAAGTTATAAACTAAAAGCATATTCTGCAATTATCATAACTTGTAACTGCATCACCAAGCTCTGCTTCCAATGTGATGTCTCTTATTTTTGACTGTCCATGACAATTGTGAGTCCCTACTAGGGAACACTACTAACTCATTGTATATAATCACTTTGTTTTTATAATTGTTTGCTAACTTCTGTGTAATCTATGTAAGTTTGTCTTTGTGGAGGTTTTCTCCCCGGGCCTCCGCTGAAAATGGACATGTATCCAGTCGGTCCATCCCAGTAAACAAATGTAAAATAAATAAATAAATAGTGAAATGCTGTTTTGCTATGAAAATACTGTAAAATGTGGTGTTTTGCTGTCAGTGTGTTGTTTGAGATGGTGTTTACAAATCCTGCAATTTGCTAGCTGGGATGTGTACTCCAAGCAATACTGTAAAGCATACAGCAGCAGAGACTGATTTGGGATGCCTGCAGAAATGCAGTTAAAAGGAAGAACTTAGAATGACATGACAGCAACATTACCCTCTCAGTGAAGAAGTGTATTGTGGTCAAGAACTGGGACTATTGGTGGTTGCTAAAGAGAAAGTCAGTTAGAAGAATAGATGTTTACCTGTCTTTCAGGGGAGCATAGTGTAGCTAAGGGTAGTGACTTTTGAAAGCTACCAGCTGGAAAGTGTGCTGGAAGACAGTGTAGAACTACAGGAAGACTCCTGTTGATCTCTTTGAAGGATTACCTGAAGTTTGCCAGAATTTTCTTAGAACATTTGGTAGATGTGAAATCAGAAATGCTTCTGCTTAACAGACATTCTCCGCTACACAATTAGCTTATTTTCATTTTAAATGTGTCCTTCAGTGTAAATAAAGTGCATTGAACATGATGTTCTGTCTCCAGTGTGTGTGTGTGTTGCATATTGCAATATATGTAAATGTGTGCGTGTGAGTATGTATGTATGTATGTATGTATATATATATATATATATATATATATATATATATATATATATATATATATATATATATACATATATATATATATATATACATATATATATATATATACATATATATATATATATATATATATATATATATATGTATATATATATAGTCTGCATATGTGTAAAGTGGTATGTGCAAGTGAAAAACCTGTTTTATTTCTATGTGTGTCTGCCTGCATGAACACAATCAAGCACTGTATTAGCACTACGTCCTGCATCTTGGATAGATGCAAGCCATGCATGCTACAGTATTCAGTTCAGCATTGCTGCTCCCAAGCACGGGAACCCCCTCTGCCAAGAGTTGCATTGCAACTTCCATGGCCCTGGCTAGAAGTTGGGGTGCTACCTGAATGTGAGTGATGTCTGCTGGATGAGATCTGAGTCCTCATGACTACATCCAGGACCAAGATCCCATATCCTACCATGTCTGGGTTTGGACACCACAGTCTTTGATAGAGCAGTGTATGTAGTGTCATTATGGGGAGTGAGGTCTTGTATGGCCACTTCTGCTAACACCAGAAGATGTATCAGCTCTCAGGCCACATGGATGCCCACCCTCCCCTCACAGATGTTCCATCACAAACACTGCCCAGTCCAGTGTGTTGTCCATTCTAAGGAGTTGACCACATGGTTCAGGGGGTCACTCATACCAGAATGCATGACATTTAGTAGTTGCACTGTCTTTTCTGTGGCCCTGGTGGAACATGCTTGTGCCTCCACTATGGCCCTGCACATATGTCTGCTGGCACCTAATGACATATCAGCATCAGCAGGAGAGTGGACAGCAGGCCTTCTCTGATCACCCCTACCAATCAACTGTATGGCACCATGGCCACACAATGGCTGCCAGGACAAGCAACTAGCTCTGGAATCAGAGTAACCACACAAACCTGATCAGCTGCGTCACCCTCAACCTGGCCTATATCAGAGGTCTTTGTGACATGGGTTTGCATAGACATACTGACTGTGCTTGAAATATGGACAGGGGATGTGAAAGCCATAGCCTCAGTGTTAGACTGACTCTCTGCACCCTCAGACTGTGGCTCTTCATCACCACCACCATCATCATCAAAGGCTACCAAAACTCCATCAGGTGGTAGGAGTTCCAAAATTCTCTCAGGATCATCTATGATAACAAGCAATAAACACAACAAATAGAAGAAGTGAGAATAGAACTGACCACATATTTTCCTTTTACAAAATGGATATTAAACTTTAATAGACAGTAAAGCAACACAAACTTTTCTCTCATATAGACCCAAATCTACTATGTGCAGGTGGGCTGGTAGCCAGAAATCCAGAAGTACCTGTATATGAGGAATGGAAAGGAAAGAAGTCTGCTACGTATCACAATGCAAATAAAACAAGACAAACAGAACAATCTGCTTCACATTAGAGATTTAAAATGTTCTCATACAAAAAATGTAGTGAACACTTGGATCCCCCTCACCCCCAAAGCAACATCCACTGTTTCTGTATTACTATAGTCTGACTCTCAGTTATCACTGCCTCTGTATCCTTAGCAGACATCTTAGATATATGCATATAATAATATAACAATGACACTTGATTTTGCATACCTGGAAGGTCTGTTTGTGGGTCTGTCATTCACATCTCCACCAATGTCAAAGATTCTGGTGGGACCCTCTGCCATCTGGATCTCTGACAGTGGACAGGAACTCTTCTACTTCAATTAGTTGAGGTTTGGTAGCAGAACCCCTGCCCAACCATCTGTTCCTAAGCAATTGCAGTGGCCCTATGGTGGGCAGAGATTATCATGTCACTTGCCTAGTCATACCTGGATTATTTTATTTATTTTATATTTGTTAACTGGGGGTGTCTGACTGAGCCGAAAAGGCCCTTTTTCAGCAGAGGTCCGGGGAGAAAAGCTCCACATAGAAAAAGTACAGATACATTTAGATATTTAAACATGATCAGTATACACAAAAATTACAATAGACACATTTTTACAGTGGTATGTAGCACATCAACAGTTACAGTGGAGAGAACAAACAAGAAAATATTAATTTAAAAATAAAGGTAATTAATAGATTTGTGGTGTACAACTGAAATTTGGAACATAGGTAGAATACATACATAGTACACAGGTACAGCACATAGTTTTCAACAATTGATCTGTTTATGACAGTGGAGATTGGGATAGCAATAGCATCTGCTGTGAGTTTCAAAAAATAGCTGGGGAGTAGGTCGGCTGCTGTTGATGAGGTTTTTAGTTTGAAGAGCATGCTTTTGATTGAAGTGGTGGAAACTGTTTTGAGGGTAAAGCTTGTATTGGTGTTATTTGTGTTGGGGGGATAGTGAGGTAGGAAATGTCCTGTGATACTAAGGATAGAATTGAGTTCACAAAGCGGGAGATGAATTGTGTTTTGATGGGAACTTTAGTGTCGGGGTGGTTGGTTTGAGGGTAGCCTTTTGGGTGGATTTTAGTAGCTGGTTTACATTTTTCCAAAATTTTTGGGGGTTGTGTTGGTATTTAGTTTGTAATGTGTAGTAGGATTTTTTGTCCAGCCTAATACATTATTTGCATGTTTGCGCAGTTCTGTGTACTTAGTTAGGCTTTGTGCTTCTTTGGTTTTTTGGTAGTAAAGCCAAGCAGTGTCTCTGGACATGAGGATTTGTTTGGTTTCTTTACTGAGCCAGGGGTTTGTAGAGATTCTAACCTTGATTTTGCGCAATGGAGAGACAGTGTCTAGGTGTTGTAGAAATGTTTTGTTGAAATATGCTACAGCCTGGTCAAGTGGGAGGGTTTTTAGGGGGTCCAGTCACAGTTACAGAGTAAAGTATTGAGGACCTCAGGAGAGATTTTTTTGTGTTTCTAGTGGATTTATAGTTAGTGGTTTTGTATATGCTTGTTCTACTATGTATAAGGTATATTATGTTGTGGTCACTTAAGGTGTCTGGGAAACTGCCTGTGTGGGGGTACAATGTGGGGTTGTTAGTTAGGACCCAGTCAAGGATGGATCCCCTTTTAGATTTTTTATCACATCTAGTTGGAATTTGGACTAGCTGCTGGTAGCCATGGAGCTTTATTAGATTACTTGGTGGTTCTGATATACATGTGAACCAATCTAGGTTGAAATCCCCAAGGAATAAGGGTTTCTTGTGAGTATGTGGAAGAACACCAGGATAAGACGTCTTCAAGGCTAACAGGTGTATTACCAGGTGGAATATAGATCACAATTGTGGTGATGACCTTTTTAGGGTGAAGTTGAAGTTGAAGTTGTGAGATAAGTATGTCCCAATTATTGGGGGAGGGGTAGGAGTTTGGTAATTGACATACAGTTAAGTTGGACATATACAGTAAGGCAGTACAACCCCCTTTATGAAGTGGTCTGTCCTGTCTAATGATATTGTAGCTGGTAGGGGTAGTTTCTCCCATGCCCTCCAACAGCATTAATGCCATCAACCACCTGCTGCCTTATCCTGTCTTGGGCAAATTGATCCCTTCTGTCTCTTCTTAACAGAAAAGCTAAAGCTTCATGGCACTGTAAGGACTGGATAATGACATCATTTTCTGCATCAGTGTATGGTGTCTTGTGAGGTACAGATTTCTTCTTGAGTGCCATATCCCTGTATGAGATGAAACAGAAAACAGACACATAATTACATATATAATACACAGAACAGGACAGCTGTGAGCTCATTTATGTGTTACTGCATGCATCCAACATGCATACAAACAGTTTAAATGTTAATTGCTCCCTATGAGTAATCCCAAGTTAGGAACCCCCAGAAAAGATATTTTAAAATCAAGTATCAACACTGATCTATAACACTTCTGTAATGGAGATAACACGGGTTTAATGGTGTAATACATTGCAGCATTAACAATAACAAAAACTTATCAGTAAAAATGTAACACAAAACTATTATAACTACCACATCCAGTATGATACAAGGGCATTAGGTACATGATTACCTTTATGTAGTGCATATTCAGCCCTGTAATCACTGTGAGTATGCAAATGTGGGGTGAAATCATTAGTATTCCTGAATACCACAATCTGCACTAAGTTTAGGGAATGCAGACATGGTGCAAGGACCTACTTGATTGCATGCCCATGTCCTAGCAATGCAAGGATAAGCATGGAGATTTATTCCCTGTTAATGTTTTTCAGGTGTGTATGATTACTCTAACTGCAGGAAAAATCAACTTCCACAGTCTCCCCTCTTTGATGTACACATACTGAGGGGGTGTCAGGGAGAAGAGACGTACAAAAAAGTCTGAAAGTGCATTGGATGATTTAGGAGAGTGACACCCCTAACATTCAACTGCTGGCTTTAATGACCACAGTTACTGCCCCTTAGTAAGAAATGTCTGTATTCAAGGGAGTACTTTAAGCATTAGTACAGATAATCTCTAGCAGTAAAACAGAGATAGACTTGCTGTTAAGAAAGCACAGATAAGGGAATGATGCACCATACAGAAAGAAAGGGATACAACTGCAGTGTTTGTTTAATTTTTTATGAGCACATTGGTATCCTAAATGATTGCAATATCCCAGTCATCCAGAAATGTACTGTCAAATGAGAAAGGACAACTTCCATAACTTGTTTTTGTTGCATTTTCAATGAGACTTGATACCCTGTCACATTATCATCACATCTAAACTATTTTTCACCTTGCGAATATATATCTTTTGTATATGGCAACTTTGAGAAATACTCTTAAATGATTTTCAGTATCCCTGTTTGAGGGTTCAAATACATACAGGTTCCTGTTGCAAAATAACTGCTTAAACGTGTGAAATGTACATTTAAAGTATTTGAGCTACCTTTCATAGGCTATTGCCCCTGAGGCCCTTACAAGCCCAGCCAAGAATTTAGCCCATGTTATGACAGGTCAGCATCCGATGCCCCTGTCCAGTAGGGACACAGGTGGAATCCCAGGGGTGTATTTTCTGTTCCCCATTCAGTTATCCAGGTTGCGCTTAAAAAGGGTTAATGAGGTACTCTGCTTGAAGTGGAGAGGAAGTCTATTCCACAGAAGGGAGAGTCTATGTGACACAAATCTGTACTGCCAAGCCCTATTGATGTCAAAGACCAGACTTGAGGTCACAAGTACGGGTTTTTCGAGTGGAGCTTGACGTGCAGATATGCAGCAGCCCCATCAAGGTGGAGTCTGAAATTGCTTTGTATGCCAGACAGAGGTCACCTCTGAAGAGTCTGTATGAGACTGAGTAGAGGAACAGGGCTTTTAGACTCTCTGTGTAGGGTAGATGTTTGAGGCCTTGGATACTCCTGGTGAGGAACCTCTGTGGTCTGCCCAGTTGCTGCATGTGCTTTGTGAGGTACATGCCAAAAGGGGCATTGTACTCAATAATGGGTCTTATAAGGAAAGAAAACAGGGATGTTATGACCTCCTTATCCCTGGATGATATACCCTTACTAATGAGGTGGACCATGTAGAAAGCTTTCTGTACAACGGAGGCAATATGGTGGTCAAAAGTCAGTTTGCTATCAACCTGGGTGCCCAAGTCCCTCACAACTGATTGCATGCTTAGGACCTTGTTATTAATGTGATATTTGTGGGGATGTCACTCTCCCCAAAGGGGATGAGGATGCATTTTTTGGCATTCAGTTTGAGGGCATGTTTCTAGCACCAGTCATTTGTTTCGGTGAGACCCTCTTGGAGGATGTCCAAATCACTAGGGGAATGGATGACAGTGCCCAGGTTGAAGTCATCTGCAAACTTGGTCAGCCATAGCCCACTGGTTTTGACCTACACCTCAGAAAAGTATATCCCAAACAACAGAGGCTCCAAGACCGATCCCTGGGGTACACTGCCCGTTACAGTTCTACTACTTGAGGTGGCTTCCCCTATTTTGGACTCTTTGCTTTAGAGGATTTCACTAGTGTTCTTATTTGGTTGTTCAGGCTTTTTTCTTTTTTTCCTTGTATTGTTTATCCTGTTTTTGGCATTGTGCTCTACTGACTGGCAGCGGTCAATAGAACTGAACTGCATTTCACTGCCCAGTGTGAAAACTGACAAATTTTATTAGAACTGTCATCAGTAGTGCAATAATGACTGGCATTGTGGCACTTTCCTCAGCAGTCTAAACAATACTGAGGGAAGAAATTAAAGTTGTCACACTCCTACCACTGTGGCATAATGTGTAAAGGTATTTAATTTCAGAAAATGGTATAGGTAATGCAGGGATTGAAACTTGTTCACAGATCATTTTACTGAGGGATTTCATACTAAATCTTGGCACTCATTTTGTTGTATGAATGTGTTAATGTGGGAAACTCAGGTAAGATCAGTATTCACTAAAAGTGACATGTAGATAAGTCATTTGAAATTATGTAAATATTAATTGTGTATGCTGTGTGAGCAGTGAAAGAATTTCTGCACTTCCCTATGCCCTTCTCCATTCCCATGGCATTATATAACGTCCTGATATTGTACCACATACATGATATTACTAATGTAGCAAAGAGATCTGAGCCGGCTGAATGTATCACTGTAATTTAGTACTAGCTATGCTCATTGCTTCATATACAATGTGATTAATTTCATTTACCTTCAAGTTGTTATTCCCAAAAAGTTGTTGGAATGCTTCTGATAAATACTGCCTTCTGCATTTTCACACCACTTGACTGCACAGCTTAAGGAAGAAAGTGAAAAATTTAGTTTAGGTCACCTTAGGTAGTGCAAACCATCCAGGTGGCATTGTGTGGCCATCATAACTCTGGATAGTACTCAGGGAAGAAAATACATGGTAGGTAACTTTCTCTGTGGCATAAGGTGTAGGTGTAGTGAGCTTAGAGATAAAGGACAGCTGATGCATATTTTTACAAAGGGTTGTCTGAATACATATTTCATCACATTTTGTGATATCATTTTGTTGTTTAAAAAGCAGCTGCTGCCACTATTGTTAACAGTATGTGATAATTTGTCTGTCCATTTTCACATTATTTGTCATTAACTACAGGTCTAATAATGTCTTCCACAAAGTACATGCCCGATGTTGCAGGGAGATGTGAGAAAGATGAATGTACTTGCTCTGATCATTGCTACATATACCCATTTGTTACACACACACACACACACACACACCACCATACTGAACAATGTGGACTTGTAAGACTTATAAAGACAATATACAGTAAACACACTGACCAGCTGCCAGCTGATTTTAATAAATATACATAGTGACAATCATCTAATAAAGGTTTTGCAGCATTGCTTAATAAAATTTGTGTAATACATTGAGAGAAATTAAATGTATAATTTCTTGTTTTCACTAGTATTCTCTATTCTCTTTATTATCTAAGTGGCTGCTTTATATAACCATTATAGTGCATATGCGTGCGTTCTTATTATTCCATATGACATCATACGTTTGTATATATTTTTGGAATGTCTTCATAAAAGCATGTTCTTAAATGTCACCTTGGTGTTCTGTGTTTGTGTGTGTGTGTATGCTTGGAATGTTCCCATAATGCACATGCCCTTAAAAACTACCTTGGTGTTGTGTGTGTGTATTATGGTTAATAGATTATTAAATAAAAATATTACAACTACAGGCCAGTAAAGAGTACAAAGTCAGATTATGGTGGCAGTCGGCCAGTCTTGATATGACACATAGGACAGTTTTATCATTCCACAGGCTTCTGGAGTCCTTTCTTTGTAGTGCTCCTATAGGCAAGGACAGTAGTTTCACAAAAGCTATAAAAATTTTATGGTGGAGGTGGTAACTGTATCTGTGTCGATTCTGAAATCAACATAACATTATGGAAATATGGATGCTAGGTGCACTGGATCATTCTGAAGAAGGTCTTGCTGTTGGGTGGGATGGGGGTGGCTAAGCGAATAGTGTTTGGTTTCAAAAATTTTCTATAAATTAGCATACCTTATCAGTATAGGGACAGGACCAAAACAAAAGAAACAATATGTTAAAGATGGAGTGTAGTCATATCCCAATTTAAATAATGCTTTGTTTTTCTTTACAGGTACTAGTGATGGCAATAACTGGGGTGTCTGGTACTCACCCCCTATTAATGCTGTGAAGGGTAAGGATGTTAAGCTCAACAGCACATTCGACTTCCCTGCAGGGGAGCAATACAAATGCTCTTATTGGTTCAAGAGTCCAAATGAAACACAGTGTCCTGGAAGTGATCCTGCTCCATCTATTATACTGAAGGACAGTGTCAAATATCAAATTGTTGAAAAAGCACGTGTGTCTAACCTAACAATCAGAGATGTGGACATCTCCGACACTGGTAGATACTGCTTCAGGTTTAAAACAAATGGCAAAAGCCAGGGTTTCACTGGCAGACAGGGCATATTGCTTCAAATTGATGGTAATGCTATTTATTCTTCTTCAAGAAAAATATTGAGTTCAGATTTTTTAAATAATCCGGTCTTGTTATGAAATTACTGTGCTCTCAAAAATTTAGTTCTGTAAATTACAAGTATGCTGTACAAATCAGACCAACTGACTTTTTATTAGATGATGTAGTGGTAATGAAATTTATTCATTTTTGGATACAAAAATAATTTATTGAATTGCCTAGCACAATACAGATAAAAGTATTTTTCTTCTTTAAATGGGGACATTTCACACCAGAAAACCCCAAAGTTTAGCACTGTACTTTATTATTTTACAGAGCTGTTTTCCATCAGAACACTGATACCTATTAACCATTTGGAATGATGGTCTTTAGCTGGTAAGTTGGGCAACAAAGAATTGATTCACAGAATTTGTTAGTTGGGAGAATATTTGAAAACAGATGCTTTTCCTCAAGCCTTTCCCTTCTCCAAGCCCCTCCATTCAGCAAAAGACAGTGTTCATTCAAACAATGAGACGTAGAGAGGCCAATACTATGGCCCTCAGCAATGAAGACAGTCTATTTATTTATTATTGGTTGATTGATTGATTGATTGATATATTGCAATTCGGTAACCCCACTGGGAGGAACAGCAGCATTACAATATAAAGTAACTAAAAGTATATTTACGAACATAAGATAATATAGAAGTGTAAACAGCAGTCAGGCAATATGTATATAGTAGCAGAATAGAAAGATATTTATAATAGTTACACAAATAATTAGCCTTTTCTTTATGTAATTGTTGGTATTTAGTAGTTCACAAAGACATTCAACAGAATGTATTAACCTTTGAAATTATCCAGTGTCACAAAAGTAAGTTCAGGTAGCTCGTTCTAGAAGATATTATTTCAGTTTTGCCTTGAAGCCATTCAATTTTTTTTGAGGTGTTATTTCAGCAGGAAGATGATTCTACATTGCTGAGCCAAGTTTAGGGAATGTTGTCTCAGCTATGACTGTGCCAAAGCAAAGTCTGACCAGAGTAATGCCATCTCCCTGACTACCTTCAGTTAGTATGCTGGGTGTGTCATGAATGGGCTGATTACAGTGGAGAGCATTGACCAAGTATTATCATTTTGAATACTGCTGTGTTAAGTATCATTTTAGCTCTGCTATTTATTGGTAACTACTGAGAGCCCTTTAAGAAGATCACAGTGGTGGGACTGAATGCCTGCTAGAAACGCAAAATGAGAAATGGGATTTTCCTGCTTTTATGTATTTATGCTTGAGCGAAGTCTTTGAAGGTAAAAGGCATATTCAGCTTTAGGAATGACGACATTTTCAGCTAAGAGTGTCATACACTTCGGAATAATAAATGAGAATTTTTGTAGTGCAGTTTCGGCATTTTCTTACCATCGTGTGTGTGTTTTATGCAAATGATAGGGAAGGATCAATCAAGCAAGATTCCAAGCTATTTTTGCTGTGTTAAATTAGTTATTGGATTACTTATGTTTTCTTTTATTATAACAGAGGGGGAGATTTGCCACTTTTTGAAAAGTAGCAAATAATGTAACATTAGACTTTTATGAATGATAATTAATCTATTGCATACCCATTTGCATAGATTAGTAAAACTGCCTTCCAGTACTTGTTGCAGTTCAGAAATAGTTTTGTAGGAGACTAAAACCAGCAGATAATCTGTATATGTCATTATGCTGACATGGGGTACATCATAAGTTAAGTCATTTATAAATAGCATGAACTATAAGGAACCAAGAAGTGAATATTGAGGCACACCAATGTTGAGAGTACTTTTGTGTGAAAGGAAGTTGTTGATGTAAATCTGAAACATTATGTTTCTGAGACAGCCTTTAAACCATTGTAGAGTATTAAGTATAACAATGAGTTTATGAAGTTTGTTAAATAGGATGGTATGATCAATGTTTAAGGCTATTCTCATGTCAACACAGGTACCAGCAGTAATAAGACCATCATTCGTGTTACAATAAACTGTATTAGTAGCAGTATGGAGTGCAATCATTATTGCACAAGCTGTAACGTTGGTTTTACAGGAGACCATTGCTATTATATGGTTGAAAATCTGTTTAGATAACATCTTCATAGTTTCACTGTTTCATAGTTTAATTAACTGAATTAAGGTTGGAGGACCATCAAGAATGCAGATTCTCTTAACCTGAACTTGAATTTCATGTTACTGATATAGTCATCCAACCTTTTTTTTTTTTTTTTTGAAGCTCAGAAGTGTCTCAGCACTATAAATTGTCTTGGTAACTTATTCTATAATTCTGGGATTATCTGAGAACTGCATGAATATTTTTTTTAACTGTTCTGCTCCATTTGGTTTTGAAAATTGGACCCTTAGGTTTATTATTTGGATATTGCTTACCCATGAGTAAATAAGATCTTGTCTTAACTTTTAATTAGAAAGCACTTTAAGTGCAAGACATGTTTTCCTCTGAGTAATCTATAACCCATACTGTATAAATGCAGTTCTTATAAATGCTATAAGTGCTGATAATGGGACAGAGGGTCTATATTAAATTATCGAAAAGAACAAATGTTGAACGACGTAAATGTCGAAATTGCTGTTCGTCGATTTCTGTTTTATGAGAGTATGGTAGAGTGAAGAATGGGAATTTTGCCCTTTCCTCACTGTAGTTCAATCTCAGAGTTGGTATATATAATTAGTGTGAGGGGGGCCCACAAAAGTGATTTCAAAGAGTGTCAGTTTTGACATTTAAGCTGTTTGGTATTTGTTCCTTTCGATAATATAATATAGACCTAGGTCAGAATATTCATATTCTTCATTTTTTGGTGAGGGAACATACATTTGAAATTGCCCCACAATATTTGTATTCTTTAGGTATAGATGCTTTGGGTAAGGGAATTATAATGGAGTACATGAAGGGTGGCAACACTGCTATAAGTAAGGAAAAGGTTGTAGATGTGAATAACCATTTGGCAATCATAGGTTGGTACTAGGCTATTGGCCCTAGGGCCTATACAAGCCTAGCCATAACAATTCCCTGGCTATTTTTTTCCACAATATTTACTTCCCTGAACCCCTGCCTAGCAGGGCGACTGATGTGACCCCCAGGGTGAATGTCCTATCTCCCCATCCAATTGTCAAGGTTCCTTTTGAAGAGGGCCAAAGAGGCACTCTGCTTGATATGTATGGGCAGTCTATTCCAGAGTCTGGGGAGTCTCTGGGTCAGGAACCTATCCCTCCAGCATGTTTCATTCATTGTGATGGCAAGGTTTAGATCCCTGGAGTGTGTGGCTCTGAGGGATTGGGATTTCTTTAAGTGTAGCATGTCCAACAGCTCTGGCTTTGACATGGCCTTGTATGTTAAACAGAGATCACCTCTGAGTAGACGATATGCAACAGAGTATAATTGGAGTTTTTTTTAGACTGTCAGCGTAGGGCATCTGCTTTAGGCCTGTGATTCTTTTAGTGAGGTATTTCTGCAGCCTTTCTAGTTGTTGCAGATGTCTTGAGAGGTACATACCAAAAGGAGTGTTGCATTCTATAATGGGTCTAATGAGGGTTGAGTACAGTGGGACAATGATCTCCTTTTTTCGGATGAAAAGCCTTTAGTGATGAGGTGTGCCACATAGAAGGATTTCCTGACTGTTGTGGCGATGTGGTTATCGAAGGTGAGACCACTGTCCACCTGTGTCCCTAAGTCTCTTATCAGACTTTCAGTGTTTAGTGTACTGCCACCTATGTGGTAATTCATGGGTACATGTTTTTTCCCAAAGGGGATATCTATACATTTCTTGGCATTGAGCTTGAGCCCATGGCTCTGGCACCAAGCATCTGTTTCTGTAGGGCCCTTTTGTAGACTATCCACATAATTTGGGGATTCAATAATGGCTCCCAGTTTGCAGTCATCTGCGAACTTTGTTAGCCAGAGTCCCTTAGTGTTGGCCTGTACTTCAGAGAAGTAGATGCCAAACAAGAGCGGTCCCAGGACTGAACCCTGAGGTACTCCACTTGTCACTTGTCTGGAGCTGGATTTGGAGTTGGCTACTTTTGCAGTGTGGGTTCTGTCAGTAAGCCAGTTGGCAACCCATCGAGTGACGTAGGGATTAATGCCCATCTTAGTAAGTTTATCTATGATTCCAGAGTAGGGGATGGTGTCGAAGGCCTTGGTGAGGTCCAGATAGGCTGTGTGGACTGCCTTACCCTTGTCCACAGCTCTGGAGACTGATTCGAAGACATCAATCAGGTTCAGGAGACAAGATCAGCCCTTCACAAACCCAAACTGGATTGGGTCCAGTATTTGAAGGTTGCCAATGTCTTTGTTTATAAGTTCCATGATAATACGTTCCATGGTCTTGCAGATCGGGCTCATCAGACTGATGGGGCAGTAGTTCCCAGGATCCAAGGTGGATCCCCCCTTGTGGAGTGGGATAACTGTAGCTGTGCACCACTCAGTGGGCACGAAACCTGAGGTGAGGCTATGATTAAACATGACACTTAGGTGAGGTGCCAGTTCATTTTGTAGTTCAAATAGTACACAGCCTGGGATGTCATCTGGTCCCATGGATGCTGTATTCTTAACTTTAGAGAGTGCATTTTTTACCTGTGTGGCCGTTATTACCAGAATTTGACAATCTTTCAATATTGAGATGGGCCCTTTAGGGGGTGAGGGGGGGGGTGAAGTTGGCACTGAATTGATCTGCCAGGATATTGACAATATCCTTGGAATCAGTATATTTAATGCCATTCTGTTGTAGCTCAGAGCAGATCTGAGCATTGCCATTTAGATTCTTGAGATAGCTATAGAATACCCTGTGGTTGTCTTTGGAATCTTTGGCAATTTTATTTTCATAACTAGCTTTGGAGGATTTTATGAGGGATCTCAGCTTCTTACTGAGGCTGGTAAGGAAGTTTTTTGCATCCTGGGATTTTCCTCTTTTCTGCAACAGTTTCTTCCTTTTGTTGTAAAGTATGTTTATGGCAGGGGACCACCAGATTGGCTTCCTTTTTCTGAAGGACAGTATCTTGGTTCTATTTGGGATGGCATGATTCATGCATGAGTGGATGTGCTTGTACAGTGCCTTAGTGTAGGATTCAGCAGTCGAACTTTCAGTTCCCATCTGCATGGGTGTCATGAAGTTTGTCACTTCTGACTTGAGTAGCATGAAGTTGGCTTTGGAGACTTTTTTACAGAGGTTTCCTTACTGGGGGGTGGGGGAGGGATGTGGATGTCAAGAGTGATTAGCTTATGGTCAGACATGACCAACAAGGGGGTGACCATTGGTGTGGAGCATCGATTTTCTATGTTGGTAATGACCAGGTCTAGGATATTGGAGTCCCTGGTGGGACTATGGATTAGTTGATCCAAGACATTGGAATTTATGAATTCCAAGAACCGTTGGGCAAAGGTGTTGGTACACAAGTTATTTTCCCAGTTAATGGCAGGGTAGTTGAAATCACCCAGTATTAGGGTGTTTGGTTGTATCTTAATATTTTCCAGTATGTTTAGAACCTGTAGTGAGAATCTTGGGGCATGGTGGGGGATCTGTAGCTAGCTACAATTTGGATTGCAGTCTTACCTAGTGTTAGTTACACCTGGAGAATTTCAGACGCATTGTTTTGGTCAACTACCCTGGTGGTGTGAATATCCTTGGTGAATATGGACACTCCTCCACCTTTAGTGTTTCAGTCCTGGTTTGGTGGCTGAAGTGTGGTAAGAGTTGTAGCCTGGTATTGCAGGGGTGCTCTCTGGAGCTTTGAACCAGGTCTCAGTTAGTGCACAGATATCGATGTTCTCCATTTTAGGAGTGCCTCGAGAGATCAATCAAATATGATGCCTTTTTTAAGAAGTCCCAGTTTGCCCCAGATATATTTATCTTGGGCAGTTTTGCTGTAGTTTGACAGTTATTTTGTTTAAAATAAAAATGTAGGGCAGTAGTCTGTAAAAGGGTGTAGTTATAGGGAGTAGCTTCATTAAATGTTCATTTAGAAGAGATTTGAGAAATAAGTTCCATAAATTATGACACGTATTGAGCAGGAAGTACATGCAGGCTTTTGTAAAAGTGTCTTTTTCACTTTCAAACGCTCAGCTAACATCTGTATAGTTTGCTTCTGTGATCTGGCCTTTTAGATGTTTTAATGCTTTTCAGGAATATTTTTGGGAGAATGAGAAAAAAATGTTTTCTGTCTTCTTCTGATATAGGTAGCCTCAGTTAAACTAGTAGCTATTTTTTTTTTCTCTAAATTAAAGGTAAGATATGCTTGCTCATTTGATAGGTTTTGTTTCCATTGAGTCTATGCAGTGTTTCTTTGATGCATTAGTTTTTTAAGGTCTGTTATTATTGAGGGCTAGATGTGGCTTCTTATTCTTTTGTATATTATGGAGAAGAGTGAGTCCTGTATTTGGGTCAATGTACATTTTGTAAGGGATTTATACAATTTTATATCTGAAAGAGAGCATATTGGTCAGGCGCTATTATTACCAGTAACCCTCGATGTGGTCTCACTTTTCACTGTCATACCAAATGAATATGGTATTAACATTGTTGTTGAATTAATGGTTGAAAATGGGAAATTTGACTGCAATACAGTAGAGTTAACACGAATGTTACTAAAATTAGTTTTGGAAAGTAATGTTTTTGTCTTCAGGGATAGAATTTATTGGCAATGTCATGGTGTAGCGATGGGAACATCATGCGCTAACAGCTATACAAATGCCGTAATGTTAAAATGGGAGAAAGATGTTTTTGAGATGAGAGAATATAAAGAAGAAAATCTTGTTCTTTCATATATTTGTGGATGATCTCTTTTTGTTATGGGGAGGCTGTACAGAGGAACTCATAACTTTTGTGAATTACATTAACATGTCAACAGACTTTCTTAAGTTTACTGTGAATTATTCTGTCAGAGAAATTAGTTTCTTAGATGTACTGGTATCACAAGAATTGGATGGTAATTTAAACACCAAAATGTTTAGGAAGGAATGTCACGTAAACAATCTCCTTAGAAGAGATAGTATGCGCCATCAGTTTTTTAGAAATGTAGCACAGAACCAAGCATATAGGGCATCCAGATTAAATGCTAAAGAGAATGACTTTATGGCACAACTTAGTAAAACGCAAAGAGAATTGAAAGAAAGAGGGTATGACCAGAAGTTAATTGATTTAAGTTTGCAAGCAGTAAAAAATCTAAGACAAAGTAGAGCTAGACCGTACTTTTCTAAACAGATAGAAGGTGACATGATGAAAGTAAAGCCAAAGACTTCACAACCTTTAAATATATGTTTCAGTTATTCTAGGAATATAAAAAATTATACAGATGTTATTAATAAACATTGGAACATTTTAACTTCTGACAAACAAATAGGTAAGTTGATAGGGATACATCCACAATTTACTTTCAAGAACAAGAAATCATTAAAAAGACAACTTTGTACCCCTAGAGATCAAATTATGCAAAGTGACAATACAGGGACTAAGCCGTGTACAAAATGCCAATTTTGTAGGTTTATAGATACAAGTATAACATTTCAACATCCAGATACAGGCATGGTATATACTTTTAGAACAAATGCTAAATGTGATTCTACTCATGTGGTCTATCTAGCTACCTGTCAGGTTTGTAGAAAATTCTATCTAGGGAAAATGGATAGACTACTTAGAGATAGAATCAGAGAACATACATATCAAAGAAAGGAAGCATGTTTAATGCTTTAACTAAACATATAAAGGAAACCAGTACACAGCACACATTTACCTTTAGGGTTATAGGTAGATGTTTTGAAAGTTTAAGGGGTGGCGACATTAAGATACAAACCGAGAATTTAGAAACTAAGTGGATAGTGAGGTTGAGAGCGAATGATGGACATGGTTTAAATGACCACATACCATTAAGACCTGTTTTAAAAAATAGACCACTATGTAGATAGTGTATTTTAATTTATATTATATGTATAGTTCTTTAGAGAGTTATATGGTTTGTTTTTATGTCTGAGTATTGTGTTTTGTACTTTGAATTTTTATGTAGTTTCACTATACACACTTTTATATGCCTTTAAGAATTTAATGCGATCATCTGATTTTTTGTATAAAAGCAGGTGCAAGTATGTTATTTGATACACCTGAAGAAGCCTAATGGTGAAAGCGCTTGTGTAATGCAATAATAAAACAATTTAGAGAAGCCTGGAGCCTTACCTCTGTTCTGTTTTTATAATTGGATTCAGCATATATTTTCTACTGAGGTACCTGGTAGCCGTTGGGACTGTTTTGTATTTCATACATTCTTATTACTGTTCTATTTCTCATGACTGTCAGTGCAGCACACAGATGAGGCTGTATCCATTATAGAACATGTAACAAAACAAGACTAAACTATATTATACCATGACCACCCATTAATATTCCAAAACGTGCACACTGATTGGCCAGCGTGCACATTGTAAATCGACTTATACTAATGGAAAAATGTCCGGTCGCCCGGACTTTTTCCATTAGTATAAGTCTCGTTTAAAACACTGTCTCGCTATGTTACAAGAGTTTAACATAGCGACACAGGTTTAAAAAAAGCAACGGAGATCTCCGTTGCTTTTTTTAAAGCTGTCTCGCTATGTTAAACTCTTTTAACATAGCGACACAGTGTGTAAAAAGCAACGGAGATCTTGCTTTCTCCGTTGCTTTTTTTTTAAACCTGTTTCGCTATGTTAAATGGGTTTAACATAGCGAGACAGCTTTAAAATAAGCAATGGAGATCTCCGTTGCTTATTTTAAAGCTGTCTTGCTATGTTAAACCCATTTAACATAGCGAAACAGTAAAAAGCAATGGAGATCTTGCTTTCTCTGTTGCTTTTGGCCACAGCTCTGATGTACTGCGTAGGCATGCGCAGTACATCAGAACTGCCGCGGATACCAGACAGCTGCGGAAGGGCAGCAAAGAGGCATTATACAATGCCATTATTTAAAAAAAGTGATTATTTCTTTTCTTAAATAATGTCATAGTATAATAGCAATAACCCACTTCTGGGTGTGGGTAATGCGGGATTTACCCACGGTTGTCTTTGTTTGATCCCTCGGGCTTCGCCCTCGGGACCAAACCACGCCAGCCATGGGTAAATCCCGCATTACCCACACCCAGGCGTGGGTTATTGCTATAATATTCCTTTGTTTCATAATAAAGCAGGGCTATGAGTTTTATCTAGCTTGCAATATACAGTTGCTGTGCACATGCCTTTCATAATTAAACTTTTCTGGTCTGAAATATAGAAATCCATTTTGTCAGTTGCAAAGTCTGAAATTCTACTTGAGAAAATCCATTCTCCTACTTCTAGTTTTTGATATTTCAATATTATACTCAACAGATCTCGTCTTCATTTACCCTGTATCAGTGAATCAAGTTTTTATCTAATTAAGAAAGTAGGTACAAGAGATTTGAATCTAAGCTACTTGAGATAATCATCTAATCATTCCGTCTTCATATTTACAGTAAGAGATAACTCAGTGAGAGAGACATATGGTGCAAGAAAAATCAAAATTAGATTAGAAACATCCAGACTTATTCTTGATATCCTTTTATTCAAATGAAGAAAGCTATCAAGTCTGTTTTATTAAATGAATTAATCCTTTTATTAGTGTCACTATAAAACTGCAACCATTATAAATGTCTCACGTAACCATTCCCCCCGATGCACATGTGCAAGAAATGTCCTTTATTCTTTGTGATACATAACATTTAACTCTGCAAGTAGTCCTGCTACTTTTTGTCTCAAATGAATGATCCATTTTTTGTCTTGTGGTTTTCAATGAATGATCCATTATTTTCCTCTAACAATTTGCTATAATTAACTGTTCTCCCTTTATTTCTAATTAATCAATCAAGTAATTAATTAATCAAATGTTCTTATTTTCCTTTAAAAATGTATGAATTACTAATATATCATTAAACTTATGCAGGAAAAATATGAACATGAAAACTGCCTTTAAAATGTTATCTTATTTAGTTCCCTGTAATTTCATAGATGTCTACAGGTCATAGTACTATCCCATGGCCTTAGTGATTACTGCTTAGTAAAATCCTAGTGGACACAGTTACAACATGTTATTTAGCATTGGTCTGAAGCAATTATCAAGGCTTGTTGATTACCACCCTCTACATGAATGTATGTTTCCATATGTCTACCCATATTTTCTGGTCACTGGTTAGCCAGGAATTGAATCCAGAATTTTCTGACTAAGATAACATGAATATTTTATGTAGTTTTCACTGTAAACACACCAAACTTTGTAGCTTTAAACATTTCAGCCATATAACAGTGTATCCTTGTTTACCTGCTTGGAGTTTAAGTCTGTCTAACAAATATCAGAAATAGCAAAAATGCTTCCTATTACAACCTTTGTTTTTTATTATTACTGATTTTGTTTAACCATGGTCAGTTTAGAACAGTGATGACTCTCCTTGCCTCTTGTCTGCATCATGTGTTAAACCATGATTGCTTTTCACTCCACCCACAAGCCAGTGAAGTATCTCCTATGGTTATAATTGCTTTCAGTTGACATGCTTATCTTAGGTTCATAGGTTCATTGCTGTATACTAGGCTAATGACCACTAGGGCCTTTATAATTCTAGCCAAGCATCACAAATCTCTGACAAGTTTTGATACCCTTGATAAGTGTAAACAAAGTTGTGGGAGGTGAAACATTTACAAGCAGGGGCCTGGGAGACAAGTCACTTACAGGCTGCCTGTGTCCATTAGAGACACAGATGCCAAACTAGGGCTGAATTTCCTGTTCTCCATCCAGCTGTTCAAGTTACAAATGAATTTGTTTAGGGAGGAACTTTGCTTCACATGGATGGGGAGCCTGTTCTAGAGAAGGGGTAATCTCAGGATTACATACCTGTCTCTCCAGCAGATCCTGTTTATATTACAGACAAGGTTTAAGTCTTTAAAATGGGTAATTCTGGTGCTGTTTTTTTTTGCAGATATACAGGTGGTCCATAAGGTCCAATAATACCTTTTACACCAGGCATAGATTTCCTCTCAACAGCCTGTAGGACACAAAACACAAGGATAGGGCTTTGAGGTGGTCTGCATAGGATGTGTTACGTATGCCCTTTATTCTTTTAGTGAGGACCTCTGTGGACATTCCGGTTGTTGGATGTGCCTGGTTAGTCCATGACTACCTGGTCAACCATTAGGGGTATGTTGTCAATATGACACTTACGAGGGGTGGATGACTTCCCAAAGGATACTATTATGCATTTCTTGGTATTTAGTTTTAGTCTTCAAACTTTGGTCAGGCAGAGGCCCGTGACATTGACGTTGACTTCAGAGCAGTAGATACCAAAAAGGATTGGTCCCAGGACTGATCTCTGGGAGATTCTGCCAGTGACTGGCCTCTTTGTAGAGCTGGACTCTACAATTCTAACTTCATGTGTCCTGTCTGTGATTCAGCTGGATATCCACTGGGTGATATAAGTTTTTATACCTAACTTCTTGAGTATGTCAACAATTCCTGAGTGGGGTATTGTGTCAAATGCTGTGGCCAGATCAAGGTAGCAGTGTGAACCATTTTACCCTCATCCATTGCTTTGGTGACCTTCCCAAAGAAGTCCACCAGGTTGAGTAGGCATGACCTACCCTTGAAGAAACCAAACTGTGTTGGGTAAAGTGTCTGGTGGTTTCCTATGTCATTACTGAATATTGATAATTCTTTCTATGGCTTTGCATTTGAGACTAGTGAGACTTATGGGTCTATAGTTTCCAGGGTCTGTAGATGCCCTGCCTTTGGGTGGAGGGATGACAGTTCCTGTTCTCCATTCATGAGGCATGAAGCTTGTTTGGAGGCCATGGTTAAATAGTAGAGGTTCTGATAGGTCATTTATCATGCTATTTAGAAGGCATCCTGGGATATTGTCTAGCTCATCAATGCAGTGTTTCTGGCCTTAGAGAGAATATTAAGGACCTGTCTCTTAGTGATGGTGGGGGTGGGGGGTGGGAGGTATATTTGATGGTATTTCCTGAGGGGAGAGAGGGGTAAAGTTAGAGGTGAATTTGCCAATAGGCTTGCTATTATCTCCTGGTTCAGTAGAGGTGGCTCCATTAACAATAAGCTCTACACACAATTGTGTATTGCCTTTGAGGTTGCAGACATAGCTAAAGAATGCCTTGTGGTTGTCCTTGGCCTGGAAGATCAAATTTACCTCAGATTTGGCTTTGATAGACTTTATTTGTCCTCTGAGTTGTTTGTTTAATTTTATGGCAGCACTTTTATCCTACTGGGTGCTTCACCACCTAAATTCTTGGCATGATTTTCTTCCTTCTGTTATACTGTCTAGTGATGTTGTGATTCCATTATGGTGGCTTGTTTTTTTTTAGTTTGTTTTATACTTATTCCCAGTGGGTACAGCTGCCTCTGTGCAGCTATCAACATGCTTGCATATGGCTTCTCTGAATAGTTCCACATAGGCAGCAATGTTCTTAGGGCTTTGGGTGGGGCATGACATTTTGCCAGATTATCACTTAATAGTGGGAAGTTAGCCTTAGAGTAATTCCTGACCATTCCAGGATTAGCTGGGTTTTGGGTTTTATTTTTGCATCAAAGGAGATCATTTTGTGGTCTGACCTTACCAGGGAGGACATTACACTATGGTGTATGCAGTGCTATCCCATATTAATGAGAACCAAAGCCAGTATGTGCCCCTGGTCAGTGTATTGATAATCTGGTCTGGGGAGTTTGTGTTTACAAAATTCAAGAATCTCTGTGCCTTTACATTTGATGTCATATATTATTTCCAGTTAATAGTGGAGTAATTAGTCACCCATGAATATAGTATTGGGTTGAATGGTGAATGTTTCCAGTAAGTTTCAATCCATGCCATGTGCTTCCTAGGTCATAGTGGGAGACCAATAGCTTGCAAGGAAGCAGTATGGGATTTTGCCTATTGTGATTTGAACATGGAGAAACTCAAGTGCATTGTTCTGTTTGACCAGCCTTGGGGCATATTTATTTCTGATGTAAATCAAGACACCTCCACCTTTAGCTCTTGCCTGTGCAGTAGCTGTTTTAAATGTGTGGAACGCATTATAGCCTTGCACTGCCATGTTGCTGTCCACAGCTTTCAACAATGTCTCAGTGACTGCACAGATGTCAGCATTCTCTAGGGTGAGGAGAACTTGTAGGGAGTGGAGTTTATTATTTAGGCTCCTAGCATTGAACAGTAACACCTTTAGATTTAATCGGTTTTGATTTGCTATATCAGAAGTATTTTCAGTTTGGCACTGTATAAAAGACAGTATGGGGGAGGACAATGTATTAGCTAATATCTGAAACCCTGGAGAGGAAAGGTGCAGATCATCCCTGGCAAAGCAGCACGGTCTGTTGACCATCTTCTTCCATGCTGACAAATATTGCACCCCCTTAGACTGGCATCAGAAACTAAGCCAATAATTAAAAGTCAGTCATCTTGTATTTATATTGTAGCATTACCCTTGGAGAAGGTAGAATGCTGCTCAGTGCTAGGCTCATACCAGATTGGGACACATATTCTGAGACCTCCATGATGCATCTCTTCATACAGTGGAGGGAGGTATGACTCAGGTCATTTACATCCACATGAAGTATGACTGAATCATATTGGTACTTGTGGTCCAATTAACTGAGTGCATGTGTAATGTGGCTAATCCTGGCCCCGATAAACAAGTGATTGTGATTTTCTCCTTACTCTGCCCAATAATTGGGACAGAATTTTGTCTCACAATGGAGTCTCCAATGACTAGAATCTCGGATTGTATGGTTGCTTGACTTATGGTTTTAGAAGTAGAGGCTTTATGAGATGTAGCTGTATTTGTTGATGTAGGCATTGTTTTGAAAGGGTGCATTCCAGGCTACCGAGGGTATTTGTTATGTGTACTTCATCTAGGAGGTCTTTGGGATTTAGGAAGGTTACATTAAAGTACCTCAACATATGTGGGCCTACGTGTCTGCTTTGTACTGTGTGTGATGGTTGCTGACAACCTGACTGATATTAGGAGTGTGTTAATGTGAGAGTTTTGCCATCAGTGACATTGTGAAAATACATCTCTCAAATACCTTATCAGTTTGTTTGAGAAATAATTAGCTGGTTGTCAATTAAGATGAGGTAATTTCTGCAATGCCTCAGAATGCCCAAATCTACGAAACTGGTAATGGAGATAGTGGGGAAGTTTATATCTGTGGCAATAGGCCTTTTTTATTGATTTGATGGATGCAGTGAATGTATAAATTAAAATTGGGGTACCTGTTTACAACTCTGGGGGCAGTGCTTATCTCTGCAAACTAGGTGCCCTGTATACAACTAGGTACTGGTAAAATTTCAAGAGTGCGTTTACAGGAAAAATGTCAACCCAGGGTTCCTGCATCTGTACCGGGCACTGCCAAACATCTGAGGGGAAACTATTAAAGTAGACCCTAATGATTTATGGATGAAGTATTTTGGGAGATATTCTGAAGTCAGATTAGACGGTAGCTACTCAAGCAGGACTTACTGAAAAGAAAAAACAGTTAGCTTTGCCAAGAATGATGAATATTGGGAATTTACCTACTTGGCTACTACTAGTACTGGTGTCACCACAGCTTCATGCTGTTGGGATACAATGTCCCTTGGCTTCTTCTCTCACCAGAGGCAAAACTGTAGCACTAATCCCAAGATGAGAAGCCACAGACTCTTTGGTGATCAGCAGCCTTGTCCCAGATGATGTAGGGATCTGTAGGCTTACTGTAGCCTTTTCCTAATAGATGCCTTGAATAGCAACCAGACCAATCAGGAAGTTCCCACACAAACATTCACTGCCCAGTCAGGAATCAATGTCCTCTGATCCTTCTATCACCAGGAGCAAAATATAAGCACAGATTCTAGCACCTATGAAGCAGTTATCAGGCTTTCTGATGATCAGCAGTCACCAGGAAATAATGTCCCCATGTACCTTCTTGCACCATGAGAAAAACAGAAGCACTAATCCAGACATGACTACTGAGAGGCAGAATGTAGGCTCTCCAAACATTGGGTCGTCTTGAATCAGATATTGCAGATTTTAAAAGTAAGATGGAAAACAAAAATGGGTTAATATCCTAAGAGTTGCAGTGTGTACCAAGCAGTTAGATATGAAAGAGGAGGGTAACTCAAGTTTTAGCAATCTAAGGGGAATGTCATTAATTTTAAAAGAGCAAGATAGATTGGATGGGGTTGGACACTTACTATTCTGATTCTGTGGAATACAGTGGGAGAGCAAATACATTTAAATAACTGAAGGAGGGTGACTTTACAAAATGGTAATTGTGTGCTTACTGACAATAGCCAATGAAAGAGGAGAGGGAAGACAATATTATTTATTTATTTTCAGTTTGATTACCGGGGAAGTCCACTGGGCCAGAACATGCCCATTTTCAGTGGAGGCCTGGGGAGAAAAGCTCCATAAGCAATAATAATGGTTACATAATGTTAAAGGTAAAATACATGTATAAAAATTCATACAGTGGGGAAATGCATAAAATGTACATCATAAAACACAGTTAACAGATAATAGAGAACACAGTTTACAGGTATTTCCATTCAGCACAGCATGATCAACTGTCTGTAAGATAAAGATCTGAGGTTTCTTGTGTTTTTACATTGGGGAGGCAGTTTGCATGCAGATGTTTTAATTAAGTAAGGTAAAAACTTGCTGTGCAGACAATAGAAATACTGTGATATTTACAATATTTACATACTTGGAGTCAGGTGAGAGAATTGCTTATTCAGTGACTGTCATCATCATTCTCTTTCAGCTTTTCCCGTTAGGGGTCGCCACAGCGGATCATCTCTTTCCATTTCTTCCTATCCTCTGCATCTTGCTCTGTCACACCAACCGCCTGCATGTCCTCTCTCACCACGTCCATAAACCTTATCTTAGGCCTTCCTCTATTCCTCTTACCTGGCAGCTCCATCCTTAGCATCTTTTTCCCAATATACCCATCATCCCTCCTCAACACATGTCCAAACCAACGCAATCTCGTCTCTCTTGCTTTGTCTCCAAACTGTCCAACATGAGCTGACCCTCTAATATACTGATTCCTAATCCTATCCATCCTAGTCACACCGAGTGCAAATCTTAACATCTTTAACTCTGCCACATCCAGCTCTGACTCCTGCTTTTTTGTCAATGCCACTGTCTCCAACCCATATAACATAGCTGGTCTCACTACCCTCTTGTAGACCTTCCCTTTCACTCTTACTGGTACCCGTCTGTCACAAATCACTCCTGACACTCTTCTCCTCCCATTCCACCCTGCCTGTACTCTCTTCTTCACCTCTCTTCCACATTCACCATTACTCTGAACTGTTGATCCCAAGTACTTAAACTCGTCCACCTTTACCAACTCTACTCCCTGAATCCTCACCATTCCTCTACCCTCCCTCTCATTTACACACATATATTCTGTCTTAGCCCTGCTGATCTTCATTCCTCTGCTCTCTAGAGCATATCTCCACCTCTCCAGAGTCTCCTCAACCTGATTCCTACTCTCACTACAGATCACAATGTCATCTGCAAACATCATAGTCCACGGGGCCTCCTGTCTGATCTCATCCGTCAGTGACTGTCAGCTTAAGTCTATTTTAGGAGAATAGAAATATTAGTTCGAGGGAAGAGTGGAGCAAGGAGTATGAAGAGGTCATTGGGGAATTCCCTTAAATTTAGGTAGGGTGTAAGCAGGAACATTTCCGTTTGGATGACAGGTATGAGAAAAGTTGGGTTTTGAAGGTTTCTGAGTTTGGTATAGTCCTAAGTGAAGGAGGGAGAGAGTTCCATTTCTTACCTGGAGAGAAAGAGACTAGAAGCTGGCCAGCAGGATGTACGGGCTTGTGGATAGAGATTAAATTTTGGTGTTCAGATCTCAGAGATCTGTTTGGGATGTATGGGGGAAGGATGTTTGTTAAGGCTGGGCATTTATCTGGGTAGAATATTAATTTGCGAGCGGTAGTTAGTTGAAGATAGTCTAGGTAGTTAGAGAGTTCTAGCCAGTTCAGTGATTGTAAGGTAAGGCAGTGATGAGTAGAGGTTTTGGATTTAGTTGCAAATTTAGAGATCTTCTTATAGCAAATTTCAAGTTTTGAGGTGTTGGAAGAAGACAGATTAGTTAGAAGAGGGGCTCCATATAGTATAGAAGGTAGGCAATTGCCAAGGTATGCCTAGAGGAGTTGGAGAGAAAGAGGTTATTCCTGTAGAGCATACCTAACGTTTGGTGGGTTTTCTTTATGTTTTGTTGTATGTGGATATCGAATTTAAGGTGTTCGTCTATGGTAATGCCAAGAAGTTTTGCAAAAGGGACCACTTCTATAGCAGTGTTGGTTTGGCTTAGGACTTTGAAAGCATTTTTGTCATAAGAGAAAGCCCTGGAGGGAGGGAAAAGTAGTATTTTAGATTTATTTGAGTCGAGAGAGATAGTTTTGGTGCATCCAGTTCTCAGTGGTAGAAAATGCTATTTGGGTTTTAGTCAGTAGTTCAGGAAGGTTTGAGGTGGCACAGACTAAAGTTGAGTCATTGGCGTATTGGATAACTGTTGTGTCAGGGATGACAGTGTGAAGGTTATTAATGAAGATGTTGAAAAGCATGGGTCCGAGGATGGACCCCTGGGAAATGCAGGTGGGTGTTGGTAAGAAGGAGGAGGTAGAGTTCTTCCATCTGACAGCTTGAGATCTGTCTGATAGGTAACTGGAGAACCAGGATAGAGTAGTAGGGGAGAGATTAAGGTTGGCGAGATGAAAGAGAAGGTGTTTGTGGGAAATGGTGTCAAATGCTTTAGAGAGATTTAGGAGTACTGTGGATACTAGTAGTCCAGAATCTCGGGCTCGATTGATTGTTTCTAGAAAGGATAGTAGGGCAGTTATGATGCTGTGGCTGGGGCGGAAGCCATGTTGAGTGGGTGTTAGGAGTTGATTCTGGGTTAAGAAAGGCATAAGTTGGTGATGGACACATTTTTCTAGAATTTTGGATATTGGAGAGAGTAGGGCAATGGGGTGGAAATTGGAGATATTGGTGTTTTTGCCTCCTTTGTGAGGAGGAAGAATGTAGGCTGAGTGCCACAGTTTGGGTACATATGACTCTTTTAAGGATCTGTTTATTAGGATACTGATTGGGAGAGCAATACCATCAGCAGCACATTTGAGGAAGGAGGAGGGTATGTTGTCAGGGGCATTGGAGCATGGCTTTAGTTTGGATATGAGCCTTTTTACAATAATGGTTGAAACTGGTTTGAGCTGGAAATTAAGGGGACAGTTATTAGGGTTGTTGGGTGTTGAAGAATGAGAGTTGTGTGGATTGTTATTTGGGAAAGTTTTGGTTAGGTTAGCTATGGATTCTGTAAAGAATGAGTTGAAATGTGAGCTCAGTTCAATGTCAGTTATACTTGGGTCAGGGCAGGGATTATTCCTGGACCCTGGATGGAGAAGGGAATTAACTAATTTCCAGAATTGTTTAGGGTTCTCATTATTGTTGGACTGAAGCTTATTGTAGTAGATTTTTTTTGTCCATGGTAATTAGTTTTTTTACATGGTTGCGGAGTTGGGTGTATTGCAGCAAGGTAGTAGGCATTTTATTTTTCTGGTAAAGTTTCCAGTATTTGTGCCTGTGGTGCATGATTTGTTTTGTTTCTTTTTACAGCCAAGGAGCAGAATTAGCTTTGATTCATTTGTTTGTTAGAGGGGCTAGGGAGTTAGGAGTATTTAGGGAGACAGAGTTGAATGTTCTACAGCTTTGTTAAAGGGGAAGAGTATTTAGGATTTGCCAATTAATTTGTTTAAAAATGTTTGAGAAAGTTCTGGGGTTGAAGTTGCTAAGATTGTGAGTGGGAATGTAATGGTGTTGATATTGGGTGGAGTTAGCTGAGCAATGAATGAAAATGAATCAATGAATGAAAGCAGGGAGATGGTTACTAAAGGTGTCTGGGATAGTGCCAGAGTGAATTATTTTGTTAGGATGGGAGACTAGGATCCAGTCTATGATGGATCCTGGGGGGTGAATTTTGTTAGGACGGGTGGTTGAGTGGATTACTTTGGTGAAGTTGCAGAGGTTAATGGATAGGGAGGGAGAAGGTGTGTTGATTTTATTCCAATCAATATTAACATCGCCTAGAATGTAAGTTTCATACTTTATTTCAGTAGAGGCCCAATAAAGAATATTTTCAAGGGTAGAGATGTTGTCGCCTGGGGAGATATATACGGAAATAATGCAGATATTCTTATGTTTATACAATCATAGGAGACTTGCTGTTAGTTCAGTATTTTTGAATTGTGGAGTTGGGCTTTAAAGAGGGATTAAGGAAAGAAGGTTAGAGTAGATTAGAGCAGAGCCATCACCTTTTTTATTTAATTGGTCATTTCTGTGGATATGGAAACCAGGAGGTAAGATTTCAGAGTCCGCAATATGGGGTTTTAGCCAGGTTTTGGAGATGGCTAAGATGTCAGGTTGGATGTGGTTGATCCAAGCTTGTACTTGGTGTACTTTGTTATTAAGGCTCTGGGCACTGATAGTGAAGAACTTAAGAGTGTTGTGAGAGAAGGCAGTGAAAGAAGGGGAAGGGGGGAAAGGGTTATATGTAGTGGGAGAAGTAGGGGGTGGGGAGAAAGAGTTGTTTGTAGTGAGACAAGGGCCAGGGTTGGGATAGATATCTCCAGATAAGGCTAGGACATTGCAGGAAATAACTTTTAGCCTTTTGGGTTTGTATAATAGGAAGTTGTTTGGGGCTAGCAGTAGTTTATGAGTAAAAGTTTTTGCTGTGGTGGAGAGGTGTTTGAGATAGAATAGGTACAGTAGGTTAGGTGGAATAAGAGAAGAGGATATAGAGTGGAAGTGAGTGCATAAAAGTGGTTGCAGGTGAGTGTAAGGGAATAGTTTGAGTAGAAGGTAGGCATGGGGGTGCTTTGGAAGAGTAAAAAGTAACATAATAAAGAGAAATTAGTAGTACAAGAAGGGAGCAAGGGACCAGGACAGTATAGAAGATTGGGGAGGGCATGTTTAGAATGGGGGGTATTAAAGGGAGTATTATAGTGGAAGTGAACTGGCTTATAGAGTAGGCGAGGTATGGAAGTAGATGGGGTTATATTAATTTACAAGGAAGAGAGGAGGAGACGTAGAAAGAGGTATGGGATAGTGGAGTGGGAGGAGTATGAGTGCGAGGGGTAATAAGGAAAGGACTATGATTAGTTAATTGATATGGGTGGGAGGAGTATGGGAAGAATAAATGTAGAGGTGCTGGGGCGGGTGAGATTTGGGGGCAGGGTAGGGGAGTGGAGTGAGCCCGCAGGGCGAAAAGAGCGGGTAGAGACAGATGAGGGGAACAGCTAAGGAAGAGCAATCAGTAAGAAAGCAGACTACTGAAGGTAAGTCAAAGGTAAGTACGAAAAGAGGCGAGGAAGCCAGGAGTTACAGTTGTAGGACAGTTGGATGGTTGCAGTAAAAAGAAAAACTAAGAGGAAGAAAGAGGTTATGCCACAATTAAGTGTTGAGGCCAGAGGAGTGAAATTAATTATATTATAAGGTGTGGGGTAGGCATATAAGGAAGGGCAGGATACTGGTGCCACCTGGTGGACAGATATAGTATTGCAGCAGAGTTTCCTTCAAGGAAAAGGCTAGGCAGGGAAATGGGAAGGCAATATATTCAGCTAAGGGGAAAGAATAGAGGTGAGAAAGGAATACTGGTTACCATATAGAGGGTACAGGGGAGTGAGGCTGCTGGCTGTCCCGGCTGGGAAGCATTCTTTAAACCACCTGGAAGTGTTAAGGTTACTAACGTATTCTTTTATTGCCAGGCTTGGTTAATAACATACTTTCTTGCTTCCTTTTCAGTGAGGGTACAGGGATATGAAGGCAGTAGGATGAGACTGCAGGTAGCTTGAAAGGGTCCTTGGTCATCAGGAAGACAGGTACTTAATGTTCTGGTTCAGGAGTAGCAGGTTGGGAAGCTGGGAACTTTTTAGGAGAGAGAGAAAATGTATAGGCAAGAAATTAACAGGCAGCTCTTAGTAAAAACATACAGGCAACAATATCCTAGGCAGTTGAAGTAAAACATCATTTTTGTCACTCAGCAGACATAGATACCATGGAATAACAATTGCAAGCTAGATATACCATTTATCTAAGTTAGCTAGGTGCATGTATTTAGACTGAAGCAGTGCAGTGAAGCTCTAGAAGACACAATTACACATTCACAAAATGCTCATACTTAACCAAAAATACAATAATATTACTGAGGTACCAGTTATGCAGATAGTAATTGAAACAATGTGAGCATGTCTCAACAGACAGCTACGCTAGGTATTCACATACTAGACTAGCATGTCATAAAGCAAGTTAAGTTAGAGTAAGCAGATATTTCTAGTTCTTATAGAGGTACATATAAGTGAGAGAATTGTCCTAGAAAAACAGGTAAATGGTAACAACGCTTTAAAATGAAGCACCAAAGCTAGTCAATGTAGCAAAGAGCACTGCTCCTGATCATTAAACAGTAATAACATTTCCTAAATATTTAAACAATTAGATAAAAAAATGGAGTTTGCTTTTGTAGCCCACTGCCCAGCGCTTTAAATTTTCACAAATTTTAAGAAACACTAAGCTATGTTTTAAAAGGTGAGAGTTCACTGCTATTTAATCAAATAGGAAAGTATGGTACTAGCCCATGCACAGCACTTTAAATATGGGCAATTTACTAGCTATGAGAGTGGCTAAAAAAATGAACAAAGCTAGGTTTTAAATGTGAGAGTTCTCTTCTTTTTAATCAATTAGGTAAGTATGGTACTTGCTTTTATAGCCCACGCACAGCACTTAAAAATGGGCCAAATACTAGCTATGTGAGCGGCTAAATGATTATCATTACATTAGGCACTAAGCCAGGGTGTGAATTTGAGAGATTTTCTGCTGGCAAACCAACACAGAATCTTTTTGGTTTATGTGCGACTACGCAGTAAAGGAATTCCAGGTGAAAAGAAAATTCCTGGCCATTGCAAATGGAATAGCTAGAATATGTGGTTTAGATAAGAAGTCACT
This sequence comes from Protopterus annectens, assembly GCF_019279795.1. NCBI lineage: Eukaryota > Metazoa > Chordata > Ceratodontiformes > Protopteridae > Protopterus > Protopterus annectens. The sequence goes on from NC_056733.1 coordinate 1,814,389,127, forward strand.
ATGTCCTAGCAATTTTGAAGGGGAGGCCACTTACACTCACTAAATAGTGTCAAAGTTAATATAGAAGAGATATTCAAGACGGTCCCTTTATATCCAAGTCATTAGTTTTGCACTTCACTAACGTCTGCACAGTTTAAGCAGCCAATTTGCAGAGCCGCTAGGCATTAGTGCAGTGTAAAGCTGTACAAGCTTTTATTTCTCTGCAAACTACTCAGTAAAGTGCTTCAGCACTGATTTACAATGAATTTACAGAATTTGTGGTTGTTTACGGCATGTACTAGCCAATGTAAGGCTAAAGACTGTATTTTAGTTACAGCTGAGTTCTCTCTACAGAGTAGGGGAAGTCTAGAGCAGCTCCACGTGTGTTATAATCTATTAGCAGAATTTCTTGCCGTTTAGGCATGTACTACCTAATGTAAGGCTAAATACTTTATTTTCGTTACAGCGGAGCTCTCTCTACGATGTAGAGGAAGCCTGGAGCAGCTCCGCAAGTGTTATAAACAATTAGCAGAATTTCTGGCTGTTTAAGGCATGTACTAGCCGATGTAAGGCTAAAAACATTATTTTCATTACAGCTGAGCTCTCTCTATGTAGTAGAGGAAGCCTAGAGCAGCTCCTTGTGTGAACGTCAATACAGAGAGACATTCAGGTATAGTTAACCCAGTAAACAAGCACAACAACAGTGAGGAAGGATATACTATTACAGTCACAAGGCAAAGTTTTCAAAATAAACCAACACCATACACATATAAAAGAGTCTTTAAATAACTTACTTCTAGAGGTCAAGAAATGCTGGGGGCAAAAAACGGACAGCAGCCAGGGCTAGTCAGTAATTTAAAGATGGCGCCATGAGGGGTTGAGGGTATTTATGGGAAAAGGAAGAGGATATGAGGTAGATAGGGGTGGAGAGTTGAGGAGAAAAGCAGGAGACAGATGAGGGGAACAGTTCAGGAAGAACAATCAACAAGAGGAGCAGGCAACTAGAGAGACAGCTGAGTTTAAAAACACAACAGCACCAAGGTGGAAGGGTGGGGAAATTTTTAATTTCAGTATGATTCACATGAGACACAGCTCTGGACTCTTTCCTACTTTAATTATGCAACAGAAAACAGAATACAATTAAAACACAGTGTAATGAAAATATACAAAATAGAAGAAGACAATAAAGCAATACAAATTACAAGGCCACATTTCTGTCAGTACAAGAAAACCAACCTTACCCTTCCCTCATATCAGTCTATGGCAGTGTATGAGTGAGCTTTTCCAGTAAGCCCCATAATGTTTTCATTTTACCCCTTAAATACAAGGTTAGTTAATAGCAATATAAGGAAAAGCAAACTAACATGTCCTTCACAGCAGTCTATGGCAGAGTCTGAGTGAGCTTTTTCAATCTTTTCTTTACCTCTCTATCCTGTGAAAGCATATTAGAAAATGACTGTTTTTGAAAACCTTAAACATGTAATAACAAACTGGTTTGTCTTGTAATGTTGACTCATTCACTTGAAAATAAGACAAAAATGTGGGTTTAGTGAAAATGTTACCAAAGAGTACTTCAGGCACATGGAAATTTAAACCTGGACATTTCCTTTCCCTTGCCAATAATATGACCATATGTTTTGGTGTTTTAGAGCTCATAAATCATCTCCTGTGTAACTAGGGTGTTCCACTAGAATCTCAGAATAAAACATGTAACTGACTTTGTAAAGATTACATTTTACCAAGAAACCTGAATGTTCTTAGTGTTGCCCTTCTTGGAAATGTAATAAATCAAAATCATGTGTGTTTTTGGAATTTCTAAGGTCCCCACACACAGAGCACCATTTTGCCTTATTGCACCATCCAGAACAGACAAAACAAATTCATTTACTATTTAACACTTATAAACTCTACATTTCATGCAGTGCAAATGTAGTTTTGAACATACCTGAATTCTTGTTACCAAAAACTTAACAGTCCTGTGTACATGCATTATTTGCAGTTATATTCTGCGATTCAAATCTCATCAAAAACACTAATGTAGAAGCAGCTCATATTTCATTTATAAAACCTTAAGCATTAAATGTTAAATAAAATAAAACCCAAAGATACACGCATAAACCTTAGATGTTCTCTTCCAATATATGCCAGTGGAGGTACACATATTCTCTCAGAAATATCCTGCAACAGTCTGTATATGTCTGCGCATGTGCATGCTTGGGTAAAAATGCCTGCATGCATTTGTAAATACTTGTGCAGGACTGTACACGTAGATTTTAAAGTCAATGCCCTGTAAATGTTTCTGTTAAAAGTATCAGAACACATAAGCTTTCATGCAATATACCTTTTTTCCTGTGTTTCATTACCACAGTAAAATACTTTTACACTCTACAACATACATTCTTCTGTCATTAAAATAACAGTATAATATCAACACTAAATAAAGGTTCACACTGTAACTTCACAGAAGTGTGAGTAATTAAATTAAACATCCTATAATACTACATTTAACCATCCATGAAATTATTTTTATAAAATTTATGAAAATTTACTGGTGATTTATAAATGCGACATCAGTCGTACTGCCCAACATCTGGAAATTATTACATGCAAATGGCTGGGGAACCTATAAGGAAAGATCTTTGTTAGTTATACCATCATGACATTCAGAACAAGTCCTGCCTAAATGTGACTGTTTTAAAACATTGCTGCTCGTAGAACCTGTGAAAAGAAAGAAAGGGTTATTTAACTCGGTCCTTTTTTTGTGAAAAAACTTTCTTATTTTCTTTTTGCTTCAGAGTGCAGTGTTGCTGTGTGTGAATGATTCTGTTTCGAGCTTTAGGGTTTATGACACAGGAGATGAAAATATGTTGAATGCATCTTTTTTCTCTTTAAACAGTTCAGACACAGTTCAGTGTTCATCTGGAAGTCGAAATGCTGAAAAACATTGCTAGGCAGAATACTGCCCTCTATTTTAAATTATGATATATTTTCATCCATCTTCCTTGGGCAACTCAGGAAAAGAAAGATCATATGATGAACTCACAAATGGTACTGTTTAGAGACTTTTAACCAGTTCATAGTTAAACTCTTTACTGCAAAAACATCAAACTTTGAAACTTCTTTTTCTCCTGCCTTTAACATGACAGTGTTTGGGAATCCTGAGAATTTACATTCATCAGTGTACTGTGTGCCGTTTCAGTTTCTGTCTGCATGAATGTTAAAGAATGCGTAGTGTATTTGTTCTCAGTGTTCCTGCTATTTGGCAGAGATTATTTACTGCTTACTGTACTAGACCATACAGCATGTCATTAATGCTCTCTGAGGCCAAAATACATTATTAGCTTTTTATTTTTATGGAAACTTCCTGAAAGAACTTAGGCTCGCAGTCAGTGCATCCAAAAATGAAATACTGAAGTTGGTACCTGTAGTGCATTCCATTTTTTTTCATGATGCTTTTTTTCATGAGCTGATGTTCTGCTGCCTTTAGCCACTGTAATTTCCAAAAACATCCCTTTAGAGACCCTCCAGGCCCATTCTAAGACTAATTGGGTTCTCCTTTATTTCCTTCTGACATTGCATCATAATCTTAGAAGCAGATGAGGTAACATGCTTGTTTTTTTAGAAGAACTGGTTGAGCGTGCCAATGTGAAGAGTTTCCTAATTGACATCCATCCTCAGTAAATCTACTGAGGCACAAAAGATGTTTAATGCGAAACATTTATTTTTCAGAATAGATTAGCAGAAAACAAGTCTAACATAATTTCACAATCTAAAACTTGACTAACTAACATGGCAGAACAACAGACTCTTTCGTACATGAAACAAAGAAAAGACTAGTTCTGGAAAATTACTTTTAATCATAATTCATATCCTTGATCGATAGTAAAAATATACAATTATTATTCAGAACCTGCCATTATTGTTACATCTCAGCACATTTCATGGCTTCGTCTGTGCAGTACACAAACAAGGTTGTATCCATTATAGAACATGTAACAAAACAGGGCTAAACTATAATATTTCTTTGTTTCATAATAAAACAGTACTATGAGCTTTATCTAACTTGCAGCATACAGTTGCTGTATCTGTGGCTTTCAGAATACAAACATGTTTCTGGTCTGAAATACAGAAATCCATTCTTTCAGTTGTAAGGTCTGTAATAATTCTACTAGAGAAACTCCATGCTGACATATTACATTTCAATATTGTGCTCAACAACTATTTCTTAGCTGATAGGATTTTGGGTCAAAGTCATTTACACTGAAATGTCCTAAGGTAATTGTATTATTAAATAATCCGTTTTGGAAATATTACAGTCAGGGACAGTTGTAGAGTTGAACCTGAGGTGGGTGGTGATATGTACACACTGGCAATATGCAAGTGTGTGTGGTTTCCTACATTTAGAGTGGCATTAACCCACTTTTGATTTTTGTTTTCTTTATCATCAGCATTTGTTGCTTTAATAGTATCAGTGGATGTGTTTCTTCTAATTAGTAAGAATCTATCTCACCTGCCCTAGAGTTTATTATGTCGCTACACAAACTACAGTTAGAACTGAATGGCGCACCGCAACAGTTATCCCACTCCACAAAGGGGGAGCCACGACGGACCCCGGGAACTACCGCCCCATTAGCCTGACGAGCCTGGTCTGCAAGGCCATGGAACGTATCATCATGGAACTCATAAACAAAGACATTGGTAATCTCCAAACTCTGGACCCTACTCAGTTTGGATTTGTAAAAGGCAGATCATGTCTCCTAAACCTGAATGACTTCTTTGAAGCAGTCACCAAAGCCATAGATCAGGGTAAAATGGTTCACACAGCTTATCTAGATCTCGCCAAGGCTTTTGACACCATCCCCCACTCTGGAATTATAGATAAGCTCACTAAAATAGGTATAAATCCCTATGTCACAAGATGGGTTGCCAACTGGCTCATGGACAGAATCCACACTGTGAAAGTAGTGGATTCCAAATCCGACATCAGACCAGTGACAAGTGGAGTACCACAGGGTTCAGTCCTGGGTCCTCTCATGTTTGGTATGTACTTCTCTGAAGTGCAGGCCAATGCAGAAGGTCTTTGGCTAACAAAGTTTGCAGATAACTGCAAACTAGGAGCCATAATCGAAACTCCTAATGATGTGGACAAACTACAAAAGGGCCTCACTGAGACAGATACCTGGTGTCAAAGCCATGGCCTGAAGCTCAATGCCAAAAAGTGTATTGTCATCCCCTTTGGTAAAAACTCTGTACCCATGAACTACCATATAGCTGGTAGTCTACTTAATGCCAAAAATGTTATGAGACCTTGGGACACAGGTGGACAGTAGTCTCTCCTTTGATAATCACATCGCCACAGTGGTCAGGAAATCCTTCTACATGGCTCATCTCATCACAAAAGGATTCTCATCCAGAAAAAAGAGGTCATTGTTCCCCTCTACTCATCACTCATTAGACCCATTATAGAGTACAATGCCCCTTTTGGTATGTACCTCACAAGACATCTACAACAACTGGAAAGACCACAGAAATACCTCACAAAGATGATTACTGGCCTCAAACAGATGCCCTATACAGACCGTCTCAAAAAGCTACAGCTTTACTCCATCGCATATCGCCTACTCAGGGGCGATCTCTGCCTAACATACAAAGCTATGTCAAACCCAGAGCTGTTGGACATGCTCCACTTAAAGAAATTCCAATCCCTCCAAGCTACATGCTCTAGGGACCTTAACCTTGTCACCACAATAAACAGAACATGCTGGAGGTATAGATTCCTGTCCCAGAGACTTCCCATACTCTGGAACAGACTACCTATCTATGTCAAACAGAACTCCTCATTAGCACTCCAAGAAAAATCTTGATGATTGGATGGGAAATGGGAAATAGGAAATTCACCCCGGGGATCACTTCTGTGGCTCTGCTTGACAGGAGCACAGGAAAATAATTTTCTTGGGTGGCGAAAGCCAGGGTACATTTTTCGGCTAGGCTTGTATGGGCCCTAGGGCCGATAGCCTAGTACCTACCTATGAACCTATATGTAATGTGAGGGCCAGAAGTCTTCTTTTAGCTATGTTTTTAATACTGATATGTTATGAGGTTGTCCTATGACTAGCTATAGCTTCAAGATTAATTCATTTGTTTTTTATGCTGCAAACACTGCTGAGTCATAAAATATTTAGGCTTAAATTCTGTTTAGAATGTGAATGGGAACATTTTATGGTTGGAGTTGGGGTCCAGGGCTCACATGAATATCCCCTTATTGTATTATTGCTACTGATGTATAGTACAGTTTCATAAGAAGTCTTTTTGAATTGATTAAGTGGATTGCCATGCTCTTGCTGGAGTTGTTAGTATATGTTATCAAGAATGACTATTCTTTGAATAAGTTTGGAGGAGCAATTTTCAAGTTAGGAGGAATCTCAGGAATTACTAGTTTTGTTCTGTTATTTACACTGTGCTTATGGTGAGTGTGTAGTTTGTTCATAATATGTATGCAAAGTAGCAGAAATGAAATAAATTTGAATATTTTTTAAGAAAGGCCATACATTTATAGTGAGACCAACAGTTTGTGTTACTGCAGTAGTTTATTTTCAATGGACGAGTGTTTATGAATCAGTTAATTAGTATGCACAGCTACAGTCAAAGAGTGAAAGCTGTGGAAGGTAATAATATTCAGCCCAGTTGGTGCCTGGACTGCAGGAGGTAAGAAGAAGATAAGAATGAAACTTCCACAAGTGGTCCAAGAGTGGTATTTAGGTTTAGTGCCTTGTAGGCTGTTGTGATATTTGGACCATCTTCCAGTTAGGCCGCAGGAAGTAAGATGGGTAAGAAAGCAAATGAGAAGATAGGTAAAAATGCAACTTTTGAAGAGATTACTGAAGAAAAATGATAGCCTAGTTGGTACCTAGGCTGGTATTAGTGAGCAAGGTCAGAAATAACAGCTAGTCAAGAAGATTCCTAGTCTGCCATAAGGGGAGATGATTAGTTGAAAAGACTCTGGGCAGGATTCACGAATCCTCCATGTAAGACTTAATAAGTCTTACACGGAGGCTGCAGTTGAACAGTATGACGTCAGCGAGCCATGAATATTCATGAGGGCACGCTGACTCATCAGTAACTCTTACACAGACTGAGTATGAAAGCAGGGGCGTGTCCGACTGCTGAGCAGTCTAAATGGTCACGCCCCTGCAAGTTGTTACAAAGCACAATGTCAGCACACAAGAGCAAGGTCGCTCAAATGTACTTGCACCCAACAGCACACTCCCTGACACTGGAAACCCCAATCAAAGTTATAAAACGTAAAATATTATTTTTTTATTTTTAATCCACGATATAGCTGTCTGCATACCTCTCAACCTCTTAGAATAAGAAATCTGGACAAAGCCATTAAAAAACTGGTACAAATAGGGACATGTTTTAAATATTGCTCTTACAAATTAGAAAGTTGATAGAATAACAGGTTTTGCATTAGTATGCATGTTCTGTATGATATGAAGTCTAAAACTCAAATGTCTGTCATTATTTTCTAACTTCAATCTTTAATAATTTGTCAGAAAGCCACAATTTTATGAAAAATGGACCAAAAATATAAGGCAAAAATTTGGGCATTCTGCGAAAATCTGTACAGTTGAGAGGTATGGCTGCCCGTATTTGTGCGTGGGTGTGCCCATTGCCTAACCACAGTTAGCAATTGTGACAGCGAATAGCATATAAGAACTAATTATTCAAATTCTGCCAAGTAACAGTAGTGTAATGGTAGAGCGTTAGCCCAAAGAGTAGGCATTCAAGGTTTGAGTCCCACCACTACCCTTCTTATTTTTTTATGTTCCAAATCAGTACATGAAATAATACCCGACATATATGATTAAAATATTATAAAAAGCAGTGAAATGGCCAATTTATTATTGAAGAAAATATATATTTTAAAGGCTCCAGATTTAAGCAGTGCTTTACCCAGCTAAATAGGGTTGCCCAAAGTTTAGCAGCGCTTTATCCAGTGCAATGTGTATGTGCGGATGTGCGTCCCGCGCCAACCAGGGCACTGTAGGGACACATATCCTACACAAGGGTATCATACAGACAGATACCTGTCATCTGATACATGCTGTATAGCAGTAAGCCAACTATGGCATAGTCATCCACATGTACTATACTTACTATCCCGTCAGTACCACATAGGTGGTAGCCCTCAACATGTATGTTGGGTACCAATGTGTACATACAGCCTCATGTTATGTCATGTGTCCCTTGGTATCCACATATCCATAGGTATTGTGGAGTTCCAAGGTGTGTTACACGAGACATTAGAGGCCTGGATGCATATCCACAAGGCGGTTGTACACCTATAAAGACTGTCTATTATTGTCAGTCGTTGTTGTGTATGAATATGTCTGACATATACCCTCACTCACACTACTGTTAAGTAACTGTCATGGGTGTTTGTGGCACAGATGACCCTGGCCACGGATCACTACAGTGGATGGCCCTGTCACATACATACATATGTGACCTACGATCTGAGAAACAGCGGCACAACCTGTCAATGGCAACAAATGTATTCATGTAGTATGCAGGCTTCACACCTATGTACTGATTAAGGGAACATGTACACATATATATTTTCCATGCAGATACCTGATGTGTGCAATGCACTTACTGTTGTAATCATAATATGTCATAACATAGTAAAAGCAAAACCCATACCGCATTGTCCAAGAGTGACACACACAGAGTCAGCACTTACAGGATTCAAACCCCTGCCTAAGTATGTTATGATACTAGAAAGAGACACATTAGCACAGCGTGCTATTTGCTTTATTGGGTGGCTTCCCTTCTCCATCTGTATTTCTAGGGCGGTGACATCATCAGTCTTTCCAAAGAGGAATATACATCGTTAGTGTGTTTTCCCAGTCTTCAAAAATGCCACTCCTTTCAAACAGAATTGCACACACACACACAGTTAGCACTTACAGGATTCAAACCACTATCTACATATGTTATACTACTACAGAGACATGCATTAACACGGCATGCTATATGCTTTATTGGGCATTTTTCTACACCTGCTATACTTGTAGGATACTGACATCACCAGACTTTCCAAAGAAGAATGTAACTCCTTCATTGTGTCTACAGTCTACAAAAAGGCCACTCCTCTCAAAGGATGTGACACACATACACACACACACAATTTGCAGGTTTCAAACCCCTACCTATGTTATGATACTACAAAGACAGGCATTAACACGGCGCACTATATGCTTTACTGGGTGTTTCCTTTTCACCTGCCACATTTGTAGGTTGCAGATATCTTCTGACTAGTCATGGTAATGTCTGCAGTACTTGCAGGAATGAGCCATGTGTGTTGGAAGGTGTCCAATAGCTCTGTGTGAGTCAGCTGGACAGTTGTATGGGTGATTGTATGTTTGGCCATGGGATATCTTCTGTGTCCCTGCTACACAGATGTACAATGGACTGTACATATATGGGCTATCTTGTGTGACCTACTTTTCACATGCACAGTATTCAACTTGGACATGTTGCACATGCCAGACACACTCTGTCTAGGTGTGTACATGCCCTAGGGCAGATAGCCTAGGATCAGACTCTGCACCTATGATAATGTTCAGGATTCACACCTGTTTATTGATGATACCCTTTGCAGGTATTTATCATCTTCATTCCCCCACTTTCTATGAACAACTTAGGTATCTGCAGCAAAGATGTGATTATGACAGGGTTCGACTATGTTGTATATGTGTCTATTGTCATATAGCTGTGTGCACAGGCCAGATTGCTGGATAGTGTGTGGTTCCCGGGTTGACACCTGTAACTGCCTGATAGGTATGGACCATTGCTATACTCTGACATGGCCTATGTGTGTGAGCATGCCCAGTGTAACCTTTCAGAATGTTGCTGACTGAGTTCCACTACCATAGTTGATTTATTCAACATTTTACCTGTAGCTAAAAGGCTTGTAGTCTGCTCATCTGCAAAATAAATCACCCCTGTCCGTCTCGAACCCCAGACCTTGGACACACTAGACTGCATGAATTATTACTAAGCCACAGCAGATATAAAATAATTTGATGTTGTAATAAATATATCATTCCTTACAATGAAGGAATGTAAAGGAATAATAGAAAGGTCATTAGACAAAGCCTGTTCTGTGAATCCTTAACAGCCAGTGTTGTGGAATTACATTACATGACAGTGATAAGAGAAGCAGTCATTCTAGCAAACAATAACGTTACAGAGGCACTTTACAAACCACACACATTATCAGGGCACTACAAACACTAGCATATCTGAGTGGGGCAGACGCCATAACTCTTAAATATGTTCTATGCAAGTTCATGATTGTGCAATGTATGTTAGCTGTGTCAGTCTCACTCCCTCTAGAAAGTATTGCTGTCATGTATAGAGGTGGGGTATTACACAATGAATACTGATATTAATAACAGTAGACACTGCTTGCAACTGCAGCCACTAACTTTTTTTTTCAGTTAAGCTTTTTAAGTATTCACTTCTCTTAGTTAACTCCAGTGTTGCAATGTTTTTTGACAGAAACATAATGGGCTGTTGTTTTCAGAGTTTTAAGTGCTGGGCTGGGTTTGTGTATTGCCTGTGTGATTGCCTGATTCTGATTATTTCCACCTGCTAGCTTTGCTGACTCTCCCTGGTTAACTTCCTACTGTTTGTTGTGCTTCCTTTTCCCTTTCCATTCCCTCAGGGGGGCGGACACAGTGTGCACCTTCTATTTCTTGACTTTAGCTAGGATACCTACTGACACACTTCTTCCAGTGATGAGCAACTGACAGCTAACACATGCCACTCTGCTCCAATGAGATTAGCTTCTTTCATACATACACCCCTCATGATGTCACCTATATCCTACTCTGTTACTCCCCTTATCCTAGTCTTACACTCCACTGACTGTGCTCATTTACTATGTAGACTTGGGATTCACTATCCTTACCCTCATTTGCATAGGATTGCCTGCTAATGCTTGGTTACATCTCTTAGACTGGGTTCCCCCCTTAGCAACCCCTACTCGGTAGCCATGTTGTCTTCAGCCTGCCATTGCCTTGCATTGTACATTACAAATTCACATAAAATCCACATTTGTGGATTTTTATTATTAGTTTTCTGGTTTCTAGAGCACAGCCCTTTAGTGCAATGCTGCGCTATGCTTAAACATCGGAAATCGGACAAAAAAAAATTAATTAATTTTTTTTTCATTTTGCATCAGGAAACATTGCCAATGGCCATATATTTGGCCATTGGCATGCTTCCTCTACTGGATGCAACCTTTATTTCGAGCTGTCACAGCTCCGTTTTGCTATTTGCAGAACGGTACTCAGTTGCCAACTGAGTACATTTCTGCAGATAACACTACTCTTACTCGGACAGGTTCGGGTTTCCTGAATCTAAAATCTACCTCATTTGCATGCCTTTAGCTGCAATTGAGGTAATTTGCATGTCCCGGCCCTGTCCGTGTAAGAGATGTGTTAGGAGCTCTCTTGCACACCCCTGCAGGCTGTTCCTGGATCGCTCGTCGGACATGATGGCTGCATGGAGTCTTACTCTACTCTTAGACTCCGTGCAAGCCATCGTGAATCCAGCCCTATATAAAAATGGAGTTAAAGTGTGGGATGAAAAATCAGAAAAGATTGTATATACTGAAGGCAGTGCAAAGTTGAGAGATGAAGTCAAGTAATATCAAACAGAGGTCATATACTGTGTAATAGTTTTAAAAGTGTGTTTCACAGGGAGAGTAGTACATGAGTTGATGGAGATATTTGAAGTAAGGGGACTATTGTAGTTTAGTATGGCTGTATTTAACACAGGTGAGCCAAAAGTAATATAAGGAGAGTGGGAGTAGTAATTGGGTGGTAAGGGAAATATGGCTAGAGGTATATGTATTTTACGTAATCAGATGACAAGAAGTAAATGTGGTTTGTTTAACTATACAGGTAATGATCTGGAGGGAGAAAATGGGGGAAAGGTGGACAGTGAAGGAAAGCCACGCTATGTATAGAACAACTGAGTGGAGAAGGGACTCCCCCTTCTGCTGTAATACAGCAAAAACAATCAGTGAGAAGGGATCAAACCTATGCATACTGACAAGGAGGGAACCTGTATACTAGAAGGCAGTAGAAGATCTGTGTCTTGTGAAGGGAGCAGTATAGAGGGCTAAGACAGAAATCAGCCTGCTGTTGAGGGTAGAAGGCAAAATCATGTGAGCACTTAGAAAACTGGCAATATACTAGACTTTAAAAGGCAATGATACATTGTAATCCTTTATTTTGATAAGAACTAATGAATTATATTTCCTTATTTTAATGTGCAACCCTTAAGAGTCATATTTTTATTTAGTTAATCACATCTCTGCATCAGTAGCAATGAGCAATATGTATATGAAGTGAACTTGACACACTAACTTAACTACCAGAAAAGGATAAATTTGCTCTTATTTTCCCCAGCACTACATATTTTGAGCAAAAAAGAAATTTTACAAGTGCTGCAACACCCATGTCCTAATTTAGTCTTTGTATTGTGTTGCATAGCATCTTTCTGTATAGCTGCCTTACTTTGACGACATGTTTTCAAATGCTTTGAGAAATCCCATTAACCCTTATTAATACTGTCATTGACAATGTCAGGTATCTCATAGAACACAGTCCTAATTTCTGTTTAAAACCATGCTGCCAGTCTGATTAGGTTGTCTACCAAGATCTCAAGAAATCACAGTAGGCAAATGGAGACAGAGAGACAAACTCAGGACTGCAGGATGAAGTTTTTTAGCCACTCATTGTGTCTGCTAAACTGTTGACAGAATATTTAAAACATCATCCTTTAATTTTCAGCTAGACAGAGGGACAGAGCTGGGAAAGATGTGCAGCATGTAAGGGTGATAAAGGATAGTGAGGGAAAGGTACTCACAACAGAGGAGAGTGTGTTGAATAGATGGAAAGAGTATTTTGAGAGGCTGATGAATGAAGAGAATGAGAGAGAGAGAAGGTTGGATGATGTGGGGATAGTGAATCAGGAAGTGAAACAGATTAGCAAGGAGGAAGTAAGGGCAGCTATGAAGAGGATGAAGAATGGAAAGGCTGTTGGCCCAGATGACATACCAATGGAAGCATGGAGGTGCTTAGGAGAAATGGCAGTGGAATTTCTAACTAGATTGTTTAATGAAATTTTGGAAAGTCAGAGGATGCCTGAGGAGTGGAGAAAAAGTGTTTTGGTACCTATCTTTAAGAATAAGGGTGATGTGCAGAGCTGCAGTAACTACAGAGGGATAAAACTGATTAGTCACAGCTTGAAGTTATGGGAAAGAGTAGTGGAAGCAAGGTTAAGAAGGGAGGTGATGATTAGTGATCAGCAGTATGGTTTCATGCCAGGAAAGAGCACTACAGATGCAATGTTTGCTCTGAGAGTGTTGATGGAGAAATACAGAGAAGGTCAGAAGGAGTTGCATTGTGTCTTTGTAGACTTGGAGAAAGCATATGACAGGGTGCCTAGAGAAGAGTTGTGGTATTGTATGAGGAAGTCGGGAGTGGCAGAGAAGTGCGTAAGAGTGGTACAGGATATGTACGAGGGTAGTGTGACAGTGGTGAGGACTGCAGTGGGAGTGACAGATCCGTTTAAGGTGGAGGTGGGATTACATCAAGGATCAGCTCTGAGTCCTTTCTTATTTGCAGTGGTGATGGACAGGTTGACAGATGAGATCAGACAGGAGGCCCGTGGACTATGATGTTTGCAGATGACATTGTGATCTGTAGTGAGAGTAGGAATCAGGTTGAGGAGACTCTGGAGAGGTGGAGATATGCTCTAGAGAGCAGAGGAATGAGGGTCAGCAGGGCTAAGACAGAATATATGTGTGTCAATGAGAGGGAGGGTAGAGGAATGGTGAGGATGCAGGGAGCAGAGTTGGTAAAGGTGGACGAGTTTAAGTACTTGGGATCAACAGTTCAGAGTAATGGTGAATGTGGAAGAGAGGTGAAGAAGAGAGTACAGGCAGGGTGGAATGGGTGGAGAAGAGTGTCAGGAGTGATTTGTGACAGGCGGGTATCGGTAAGAGTGAAAGGGAAGGTCTACAAGAGTGTAGTGAGACCAGCTATGTTATATGGGTTGGAGACAGTGGCATTGACAAAAAGGCAGGAGTCGGAGCTGGATGTGGCAGAGTTAAAGATGTTAAGATTTGCAATCGGTGTGACTAGGATGGATAGGATTAGGAATCGGTATATTAGAGGGTCAGCTCATGTTGGACAGTTTGGAGACAAAGCAAGAGAGACGAGATTGCGTTGGTTTGGACATGTGCTGAGGAGGGATGATGGGTATATTGGGAAAAAGATGCTAAGGATGGAGCTGCCAGGTAAGAGGAATAGAGGAAGGCCTAAGATAAGGTTTATGGACGTGGTGAGAGAGGACATGCAGGCGGTTGGTGTGACAGAGCAAGATGCAGAGGATAGGAAGAAATGGAAAGAGATGATCCGCTGTGGCGACCCCTAACGGGAAAAGCCGAAAGAGAATGATGATCCTTTAATTTTCAGCCACAACTTCCTATTACTATACCATCTCCACTAACAAAAGTCATGTCTCAACATGATTTAAAAATGTAAAAGGTTTAACTTTGACACCCTAAGTTTAAATATCAAAGACAGAAAAGTAAACCCTCTCAGATATGAGATCTTACTCAAAAGATCCAAACTTGTAAATAATTAAAGTAAATCAGTGTGTCTTATTATATTATTACAAAGAGAACCATTCTCTGCCCATCCTGTTTAGCATGAACACAATTCAAAGCTTTCCCTTTTAGAGCCTATTATGAGGCATCAAAGAATATAGCCCTTCCTAAAATGTAGGTGAGCGTGGGCAGTGAAGGGCCCAGCTGAGCAGGGCTGTGAGGGACCAGACAATGCAAGTTCAGAAATCCCAGGGGGAGAGCCATATGCAGAGGGTTTCAGGAAGGATGGACAGTTGAAGCAATGCCTACACTCCAGCTGAGCTCAGTGGATGCTCCAAAAAACTTACCTGTCTTAGTCTCAGCATAACACACACTTCACTCTGCTTGTTGGTCAGTAGGATGAGGGTTGAAAGCCTCGAGTTCAAAAATCCCTGCAGTTCATAAGGGCAATGCCACAGTGAGACTTCTACACTTTTCCTGCTTGACCCATGCCACAGTGAGATTTCTACAGTTTTCCTGCTTGACCAATGAAATGTGAGATTTGGTAGTGGACTAAATCTGAGGGAGAATTCCAGACTTGTGGGCCACAGGGAGAAAGGGGTTATGGGGCATAGCTGATGGTGGGAGCATTGCAAAGTACCCAAACACAATGACAACTCCCATTAACATTATACTGTTGCAGGGTGTAAACAAACCAGGCATGTGTATTGCCTTTCGAAGCTCTAAACATCCTTCACCTCTGAAAAGAGTATGTGTATAAATGAGTTGAATCATACTGATCTCATAACACAGACATCAACACATCAATCACTGAATTCTTTCCTGGGATTGCAACTAAAAACCTCTTACAAGAAACACTGCTACTAGAATGCATCAAAAAGCCTACTATTTAGCAAAGCTCCTTAGCCCTTTCCCCGAACATTCTGTTCTAAGCAGTAACATTGACTCTAAAATACAGTCTCTCTCTACTCAATTCTACATAATTTTATTAAGTAAACATTTTTAATCATATATTAACCAGATAAGTGGAGTGGACCATTGACCCTTTTTAGCCATTAGCTTGGTATGTGCTATAATGGAAGGGTAAACACTATATGTATACACACACACACACACACACACACACACACACACACACACACACACACACACACACACACACACACACACACACACACACACATAATATGGCTGATCAACTAAGATGCTTTTAGGAGGAAAGCAGTAGAGCACAGTATCAGGAGAAAACATAAAAACATATAGACAAAGTAAGAACATACAAACTCCATACAAACATTGACCAGAAGTAAGGACTGAACCCCAAGCGTTAGACCGGTGAGGTCGAGCTTTTAGTAGCGAATCACTATACTGTGCAGTGGTCTTTCCTACAGTAGATCTAACACAGAGTAATACATCCTATAAAACTTTATATGTTTTAGACAACAAATGTTTTCCTCTCAACTTAAATTACTTTTCCAGGTCCTCTAAATCTTTGCCATCTCCTCTAATAACTACAACAAAATTCTCCTTCCACTGCCATTCCACTTTCATCATGCGTATGAGCCACAGAAACAATATCATTGCCTTGCTGCATTTCTGCAGCCACCTGAAATGCCTGACCTTATTAATTCGACATGCCACCATCAAGTATGACTTCATACTTCAAAGTAAAGTTAACCGTAAGAGGATATACCCAGCAATAATATGACCATTGCCTTTCTGTGCAGTATATTTCCACTATAGGGAACATAAACACCTAGGATGATCGCATAGTGTACCATAGCAAATTCCACATGAAATGCCTGCCTGAGAATGCAGTCCTTGGCACCCTATGCCATACCCTGAATACATTAATGTTTGAAAATGTTTCCTGTTCAAAAGAAGCACTTGTATTAGTGCAGAGTTTGCTTGTAGATAACAAATGTTAAGAGAAAGCCATACTTTCACCTAAACAATCCCTTATATTTCCCACGCTTCTGTTAGTCTCACCACAAACAGTTTGATATGCTTTTTTCCTAATACAGAAATCAGGTCATGATTTTGTTCCATAGTGATACCCTCAATTGTTCAACAATGTCTGCACAAGCTAAGCACTTTGAGAAGACCAATTCTCAAGTCATAAAAGAGCTCTACACCATGAATTCTGCAAAGACAGGAGCGGGCTTTTCCTCCTTTGTAGGTTCTGTATCAGTCCACTACATGACAAGGGCTGTTGTGAGTCAAAATCTTGTTATCCTCCAAAACTGTCCATGAAAGCAGTATCCACCAAAGATCAGTATCAACATTCTGAATACTTACAACTGCTGGCTGTAGTGGAGCTGTTGCATCGCTTTCATCCAGTGCACTGCTGCAAAAATACCATCACTATAGCAAGTAACTGCTGCTGTCAGCAATGAATCAGTGCAGAACATGAGCAGCAACAATGCAGTCATCATAATGTACCACAGTTTCCTGCAAAATACTACACATGACATTAGACTGTTAGCAGAGCTACGTTCTAAAGCAGTCTAAACGTCATCATCATTTATACCATTACTGTCTTGTCATATCACTGTACACACTTCTTAAGTAGCATGGATAATGATAACAGAAGATGATTACAATAACACGATAAAGTCACAACACAGTGGTTTAATATAAAGTACACATAACACTTGAAAGGTACTTTTATTCAAGAAAATTAGCAATTCCACAGTGTCAAAGTATCTTTGCTGTTACATGACTTGTTCTACTGTTGTGTTTCCATAAGCAGGACAGTGTAACCCATTACATTAAATGTGCATACACCAGTGCCATAAACAAAAAACACAAAAAAGAAGATGCTGAATGCAGCACAAAGCAGTTTCACAAAATATGCACATCTCTGCCTCATAATAAGAAATTTTACTTTTCCTGATATAACTCCTCATGTGAAGCAGCAATAGTAACTGCTGCACCATTGTGCATCCTCAGTTATATTCTCACATGCAGTGCTTCCTTTGTGAAGTCTGCATATCTTCTTCTTGTGACTGGTGGAGCAGGCTGTCGGCAAGCACAGTAATAGGTTACACCACAGTGAAAAACACCTGTTGAGTGCACTTACTGATTTTATGAAAGGGGAGGAAAGGACAGAGTAGTACAGCAGGAAATGGGGAAGCATAGCAAACAGAGATGCAGACAGAATGGAAGCATAAATGAACTCCAGGTAGGGGAAGGCAGGGCACACCTTCTCATGGAAATAGGCATCAAAGTTTATTTATTTGGATGGGTCCACTTTTTAATTTCGAAAGCCCAGACTCCCGAGTTTTGAAATACTGAACTCAAAACATCAAGATTTTGGAATCTCGAAATTAAAAAGTGGAACAAAAACAAAACAACTAAAACAATGTTTCTGCAGGGGCGGCAAGCTCAAATATACCATCTCCAAGATCACGCTACAGTGAAGAGGATGGTAAGCAGAACAGAAGCATTACCGTTCTCTTCACTGTAGCATGATCTCAGAGATGGTATATTTAAGGTGCAGGGGGGCTTACCCCCGTGCAAAAACATTGCTTTATTTGTTTTATTTATTTATTTTTCACTTTTTAATTTCAAGATTCCAAAATCTCGACTTTCAGGGATCAATATTTTGAAAGTCGAGATTTTGGGCTTTTGAAATTAAAAAGTAGATCCATTTGGACAGAGAAGGAATTATGAGAAAGGTGACAAGGAAAAAGTGAGTAGAAAAGTGGGGAAGAGTAGACTCCTGACTGGGGATAGTTTGGGGGTATGGGTAGCATTTTGGCAGCCAGCTGTCCCAGAGGGATGTCAGTCTGACCCATCAGGTAGCTGAGATGGACCAGGATGATCAAGGGCAATGGACACTCACTCCTGTGGTGGCTGGATGGTGACACCTACTGGTTGAATACATCTGCAGTAAACTCCAGATGAAGCATGGTAGTGATTTACCAGTAAGCCATTGTGCTGTCAACTGCATCCTTTACCTCCTGCCAGAATTATGGCTGGGTTGCAGCAGAAAATTGATATATATATATATATATATATATATATATATATATATATATATATATGGTTGGGAGGGTGGCCTAATGGTTAAGATGTTTGCCTTACAAACACAAGGTGCAGGGTAATGGCTCGCAAGGGCAGTTAGCTTATATGGTGTGAGGTTGGCATAATGGTTAAGGTGTTTACCTTGCAGACACAAGGTGCAGGGTTTGATCCCCACATGGGGTAATTGGCTAGGCTTTAAATGGCCCACAAAAGCAGTTAGCCTAGTACTAATCTATGAACCTATATATATATATATATACCCACACAACACATTCACATACATATACATACATACCTTAATGTCCAGTGATACAGGAATTACGGGTTTTCTTCCAGATCCTATCTTTGAGCAATAGATGTCAGCCAAGACTTGCATAATCTCTCTATCCACTGAAAAACAATCTGTCAACTGCTGATTGGTTACCAGGTGGTAGGTGACACTGAACTGCTACTGTTTACATTCTCACTGCCTGTGGCTGAATCATGCTAACAAATAAGAATTAGTGGCACTTATGGATAAGAACTATTGCATGATTACTGCTATTGCTCTTAGCATCATTGCTTGTGGCAAGTCTACAAAGTCCTGGATACATATTTGTTCTTCTAGTGATGATGAACTTTTTGTGTGCCATTTGTTCCCTAAATCTGTGAATCTTGATCTTCTTTCAGAGGCACTCATTTGCGTCTCATTATGTGCATCTTTGCTTGTTATTATAGCAAAAACCAACAACGTGGGTGTAATAAACTGAAGATTTACCCATGGTTGGTGTGGTTTGCCCTCGTAATTTAACAAAGCCACCCATGGGTAAATCTTCAATATACCACACCACGGAGACAGTTATTGCTATTATACAATGACATTAAGAAAAAAATTACCTAACTTTTCTTAAATAATGTCTTTGTATAACAGCGCCATGGCGTTCTTCTGCATTGTTCCCCCGATTGCGCTGCTTTGTTGATGTACTGTGCATGCATATTGGGTTCAGGCAGGGGGGGCTGTGGAGTTCATTTGCACTTGGTTTTGCATTTTCTTGACTCTATCAAATTTTATTTTTTTCTTCTTCTTATGCAAGTATTCACATAGGAAACATGCAATGAGTTTATATCCACTAAAGGATTTAGAACTACATTGTGCAGATATAACATAGATGTAAATAAAAATATAAAATTGCAATTGTTCAATTTATTTTAACATTAACACCAGATTAAAAGAGCAAAGAAATGATCAGATGTATTGCTTAGCAGCTGTAATTTTTCTTCAAATGCTCTTTAGTCGTTAAGATAAATTGGGTACTTACGTATTATCGCAACCACATTTTCAAGCGAATGGTGGTTGCTTTCCCTTGTGTCAACTGGGACCGATTAAGTATGAAAAAACCTCAGACACATGTTTTCTTTAATGTGTTCTTGTTTTTAGGAAGGTTTCTCACTTTGGATGAAAAAAAATCAAGGTTTGAAATAATAGGTTTCTCCATTTACTGCCAGTGTCTCAAGATGTCAGTTAAGCAAGTTCCCCCATTCCACACTTAAAACACGTTCCGCATTCCTTTTTCTCAGCCTTTGTCCTGACAACAGAAAGCATCGGGAAACAAAAAGCCAAAGCAGTATACCCTGTCTGACTCCTTACAAAGTGATTAAGAAGGGTAGTAGACTGTTAAACACTATCTTGGTGGATTTTTCTTTTTTTTTTTTTTTTTGGTTTGTAAAACGAGTATGGGTTTTCAAACGTTGCTTGCAATTTTTGGCTAGCTAATCCGTTGGAGGATTAGACGTCTGATAGGAAGCAAAGACAATAAAGGGGATTTTTGAGTAGAAAATGGCGGCAGTATTGCAAAATCATTTAAACATCTGATTAACTTCTCTAATATAATTGATCCATAAAGTGAGACTAGCATTGGGGGAATGAAAGGAAGTTAACAGATGCAAAAGATTTTGCAGTACTGCTGTTTTCTACATAAAAAAAGTCTCCCTTGATTGTCTTTGCTTCCCATCAGACGTTCTTCTCATGCATGTAAAAGGGCACAGAGACTGCAGCTAGTTTCTCCAGTCAAGCCACCGCACAGTCGGTGAAGAAGCAGCAGAAGAAAATGGTGACTGCTTTACCAAGCCCTCTGTTTACAACCCAGCCTTACATCACACCTTCAAAATGTTTGAACTTTCTTGTAAAACACACATCAGACAGACCTTACAAGGTAAGACCAAACGTCTGTTCTTCAATTTTAC
Organism: Protopterus annectens; assembly: GCF_019279795.1. NCBI lineage: Eukaryota > Metazoa > Chordata > Ceratodontiformes > Protopteridae > Protopterus > Protopterus annectens. Next base: position 1,814,410,053 of record NC_056733.1, read on the forward strand.
GTCAATTATCGCAGCATGAAAATGTGGTTGCGATAATACGCAAGTACCATAAGTTGTATTGCCAAATTTGAATTCTTTGTTCATTTAATTAATATAAGTGCTTTATCATTCATTATGTGTGTTTGCCTACTTTAATGATATGGAAAAAAAAAGTCTGGCTACTGAATGATATTTTAGTGGCCAGACTTTTATCATTGTTATTTTCTCGATGTACAATGGGCATGCTGGTTGGGCTGACCAATCAGAGCACTACTTTTTGAATATTAACGGACAGTCATCGTATAATATACAGTAATTTATGTGTGATTTTTCCTGCTCTGTTTTTGTTGCTCAGCAGTGCTAGTGAATACTGTGAATAGTTGCATGCCTGTGTGTGGCTTCTTCCCATGCAACAGTGTGATACATACTATGTATGTTGATTATGAATGTCAGCCAATGATACAACAGTATCCCCATAACACCACACATTTATTTTATTGATTTAATTTTCAACTTAATTTTTATATCATGCAAATAAAGCTACTGGAACTCTGTTATTTTAGCTTTATTCTTTATCAGAATCATTTTAACGTCAGACTGCTGATACACAGACCTTATCCAGATTTAGATCAGACTTGTAATGCACATGGATTATACACGTTACTCTTAGGTGTCTTCTGGGAGTATGTATGAAATTTATGAGAAACTAGCACACTACAGCCCAGGAAGTTAAAAGTGCAGCTCTCAGTTTCAGATACAGATGGTAGTATGAACAGAATGTTAGCTGACTGTTACCAATGCTGACAGTACCTTACATCCTACCATATTCATTAATAGTGTATGGAGTCCCATACATGCTTTGTATGACTGGATGTTTGTACACAATCCTGATGATTCGTAAAACAGAACTGCCCCATTATCAGACAGAAGAACAGCATGATTAATGGATGAGTGCCTTCAATAAACTGTTAAACTGGTGTCTGCTCCCTGTATTTATTTTGATATACTTGAAAGATACCGTGACTGTTAAAAACCAAATTGTCAGTACAGTCAAGTACTCTTGGTTAGTGTCACTCCTGCCTCTAAGCCCTTCTTTACTACATAAGCTGCTGTCCTTTCTGTATACATAGTAAGGGCTGCCAGCTGTCATGGCACTCTTGTCTTGTGTGATGTAATTCAGTATTACTGGTCTGTTTATTATGTCAGGATGTATATCTGGCAAAGTAAAGCATGCACCATTAATCTGGATAAACTGTCTTACTGCCTTCCCATATAGTGTTCAGGCTACTGCTTTGAAAGATGTCCAACTGACTGAATATTTCTGGTCTAGACACTTCATCAGATACTTTAAACAGAAAATGTCCTTATTACTTCCAGCCCATATCCTTACAACCCCAGCAGAAAGCATGGTCATGTATCAACTGCTAAGATCTAGTGTTACTAGATCAGTGTCACTGCTCAACAGAGGCACAGCAAAATAATGGGTATAGTTCCCCATACTAAAGGGGTGGCGTAAGCCACAAAACTATGGGCTAGGCTTGTAAATGCCCTCGGGCAGATAGCCTAGTATGAACCTATGAACCTATGAACCTATAGTTTGGCACTCAGATTTTGTCTTGCTCATAGATTCATAGGTGTGTACTAGAATAATAGCCCTGGGGCCTTTACAAGCCTAGCCATAGGATTACCCTGATATAGTGCCACCTGACCTTAGTTCCCAGTGCCTTTGTTGAGTAGAGCCACTGGAGTTATCCCCGGGGTGAATTTTCTGTTTCCCATCCACTCATCAAGATTTCTCTTGAAGAGGGACAGCGAGGTATTCTGCTTGACATGTATGGGAAGTCTGTTCCATAGCATGAGCAGTCTATGGGTTATGAACCTGTCCCTCTAGCATGTTCTGTTAATTGTGGTAATGAGGTTGAGGTCTCTCTAGCGTGTGGTGCGGTGGGATTGAGATTTCTTTAGATGTAGCATTTCTAACAGAGCTGGGTCAGACATGGCTTTGTAAGTCAAGCAGAGATCGCCTCTAAGTAGGCAATATGAGACAGAGAATAGTTGGTGTTTTTTGAGTCTGTCCATATAGAACAAGTGCTTAAGGCCTAGGATCCTCTTTGTTAGGTACTTTTGCGGCCTCTCCAGTTGTTGCAGGTATCTAGTGAGGTACATGCCAAATGGGGCATTGTACTTGATTGGCCTAATGATGGAAGAGTAGAGGGAGACAATGACCTCTTTCTTCCTGGATGCAAAACCCTTAGTAATGAGATGTACCACATAGAAAGACTTTCTGACCACAGTGGCAATGTTGTGATCAAAAGGTAGGTTGCTGTCAACCTGTATTCCCCGATCTCTTATAACGCCTTCTGTGTTCAGTGGACTACCATCAATGTGGCAATTCATGGAAACCATGTTTGTCCCAAAGGGGATGATGACACATTTTTTGGCATTGAGCTTAAGGCCATGGTTCTGACACCAGTCGTTGCTCACAGTGAGGCCATTCTGTAGGATGTCAGCATCACTTGGAGAATTAATAATAGCTCCCAACTTGCAATCGTCTGTGAACTTTGTCAGCCAGAGTCCCTTTGTGTTGGCCTGGACTTCAGAGAAGTAGATACCAAACAGGACAGGACCCAGGACTGAACCCTGTTGGACTCCACTCGTGACTAATCGGCAGTCTGACTTGGAGTCAGCTACTTTCACACTGTGGGTTCTATCTGTGAGCCAGTTTACAACCCACCTAGTGATATAGGGGTTGATGCTAAGCTTAGTGAGTTTTTCTATGATTACTGAGTGGGGAATGGTATCAAAAGCCTTGGCCAGATCAAGGTAGGCTGTATGAACCACCTTGCCTTCATCCACAGCTCTGGTGACTGACTCAAAGAAGCCGACCAAGTTGAGCAGGCATGATCTACCCTTCACAAAACCAAACTGTGTGGGATCCAGAGTTTGGAGATTACCTATATCCTTGTTTATTAGGTCCATGATGATGCAATTCCAGAGCTTTACATATCAGACTCATCAGACTAATGGGGCGATAGTTCCCAGGGTCTGTAGTCGCTCCTCCTTTGTGGAGAGAGGTGACTGTAGCAGTGCACAATTCAGTAGGGACAAAGCCTGAGGTGAGGCTGTGATTAAACAGGGCACACAGGTGAGGTGCCAGTTCAATCTGTAGTTCATGTAGAACACAACAAGGGATATTGTCAGGTCCCATAGAAGCTGTATTCATGGCCTTAGACAGTGCTGTTTTAACCTGTGCAGCAGTAATACTGGATGCCTGGCAATCTACTGGTATTGTGATTGGTCATTTGGGGGGGGGGGGAGTTGGCATCTGTCAGCCAGTATCTTGGCAATATCTGTTGGTTCGGTATAGGAGGTACAATTGTGTAGTAGCTCAGAGCAAATCTGGGTATTGCTGTGGAGATTCTTTACATAACTATAGAAGGCCTTGTGGTTGGCTTTATTATCTACTGCAATTCTGTTTTCATACCTAGCTTTAGAGAATTTGATGAGAGATCTCAACTTTTTGTTGAGGCAAATAAGGGAGTTTTTCCAGTCTTGGGACTTCACCTTATTCCGCATCAGTTTCCTCCTTCTTGGGACTTCACCTTATTCCGCATCAGTTTCCTCCTTCTGTTGTAGAGTTTGTTTCTGGCAGGGGACCACCAGTTTGGCTTTTTTTTGGAGGAGAGTGTCTTGGTTCTATTGGGTATGGTGAGATCCATGCATTTGTGTACGTGTTCATACAGTGCATTGGTGTATGATTCTGCGGTCATGCAACTATTCACCATTTGCATGGGTGTCGTGAAGTTAGCCACCTCTGTTTTAGGACCCCAAAGATAGCTTTGGAGTAGTTTTCATGGTGGTTACCTTTGCTAGGGGGTTGGGAGGGATGTGGATTTCCAAGGTGATTAGTTTGTGGTCGGATCTAACCAGGGAGGAGTTGACTATTGGTGTAGAGCAACAGTCGCCCATGTTAGTAATGACCAGGCCAAGGATGTTGCTACCTCTAGTGGGGGTAAGAATGAGCTGGTCCAGGGCACTGGAATTAATGAACTCCAGGAAACGTTGGGCAAGTGTATTGCTACATGAGTAGTTTACCCAGTTAATGGAGGGGTAGTTGAAGTCGCCTAGTAAGAGTGTGTTAGGTTGGACCCTAATATTCTCCAGGGTGCTTAGGAACATGGAGTGCGAGTCTTGGGACATGGTTGGGGACCTATAGCAGGCTATGGCCTGAATCGCTGTCTTACCCAATGTTAGCTGCACCTGAAGTATCTCTGATACATTATGTTGGGCTACCAGTTTGGAGGAGTGCACATCCTTTATGAATATGGAAACACCACCACCTTTGGAGCTTTGGTCCAAGTTCTGGTGCCGAAAGGTGTGGAATGAGTTATAGCTTGGTAGTACAGGGATGCTTTCTGCTGCCTTGACAAAGGTTTCTGTTACAGCACAAATGTTGATGTTCTCCATTCTAAGGAGTGCCTCGAGTGAGTGCATTTTGAGATTTAGAATTCTAGCGTTGGGCAACATGACCCTCAGCTTGCATTTGTTTGTAGCTGTTACGGTGGTAATTTGATCTTTGGAACACTGCCTAAAAAAGGCACTATAGGGGTGGCAAGAGCCTTGGCCACTATCCGGAAGTCCAGGGGTGAAAGATGCAGGTCATCTCTGGCAAAGCATCAAGATCTGTCAATCATGTCATCCCAGGCAGACAGATACTGGATCCTCTTAGACTGACACCAGAAAATTAGCCAATTATTGAAATCAATCATTTTCTGCTTGTACTGTGGCATCATTCTGGGTGATGATAAGATGCTGCTCAGGGCTAGGGTCATACTCGCCTGGGCTACATAATCCGAGAGCTCCTCCATGTCTCTTTTCATGTAGTCCAGGGAGGTACGTCTCAGGTCATTCACACCCACATGTACAATGACAGAGTCATATTTGTACCTGTTGTTGAGTGACCTGAGTGCATGCATTATGTGTCGGATCCTGACACCTGACAGGCAGCTGACTGTTACTTTCTCCTTATTCAACCTAGTGAGTGGGACATCAGTGTGCCTCACTATCGAGTCACCTATGACTAGTGTGCTGGTCATGCTGTTTTGCCTTAGGAGCTTTGGTTGAGTGGCACACTGTTTAGAAGAGTTACGTGTCTTGTGATTAGTGTTGTGTTGTGGTGATTGAGTGTGTTTCTGCCTTGGAGGTCTCTGCTGCTTGGGTAGATTTTTATTGAGAGCCTCCGCAAAGGTGGGTGTGTGGTTTGTGTTTTTATGTGAAGGCAGTGCTGGTGTGTATTCCAGAGGGCTATGTATTCCATGTGGTGTGATGCAAGTGTTGACCCCTCCTCTTGACCAGCTATTCCAGTCTTGGCTGGAAAGTGCGTGGCTTCCAATTTGGATATATAAGTGCATCTCTCACAAGTCTGAGTGTTGGAAGGTAAGAGGAGAGGGTTGTCGGTGTACATGAGGCAGTTGCTACATTGCCTTAGGATGCCCAAGTTCACCAGGTTAATAGAAGAAAGCACAGGGAACTGACCTTTAGACATACCTAGGTCTCTGTTACAGCACAAATGTTGATGTTCTCCATTTTTAGTAGTGCCTCGAGTGAGTGCATTTTGAGATTTAGAATTCTAGCGTCGAGCAACATGACCCTCAGATTGCATTGTTTTGTAGCCGTTACGGTGGTAATTTTGTCTTTGGAACAGGAGCGGGCATTGATAGTAAGTACTGGATCTGTTTCCCTGTGGAACGTTTAGTGCTGGTAGTACTTGTGTGCCACAATAATTGCTACAAGAAGTCTGGTAAAGTGCTAGACTAATAAGCTAGTATAAGTGCAGGAGAAGAGAGAACTAGTAGATCTAAGAGAAAAATTTAAGAGTATACTCTGGCACCACTCAGAAGCTTACAAACAGTCCTGGATACAGCAAGTCTGTATCTGGATTAGACTAGTTACAGGAAAGTCTGGAAACAAGAACAAACATGGGCTTTTAAACCGTAAAGTTGAGAGAGATGGAAAAACTGTCCAAACGGCCAATAAACTGCAATTTCTGGGCCAGGAACCACTCTTCTTGTGATAGATAGGTTACCTAGAGCTTACCACTCCCACTGATAAGCTAGAAGGCTTCCCTCCAACACAGAAAGGCTTGGGGGGGGGGCTCAGAAGCTTACACTCTTGGACATAGCAAATCTGTATCTGGACTAGACTAGTTACAGGAATGGGGGGAAACAAGTGCAAACACAGGCTTTTAAGCCAGAAAGTTGAAAGAGATTGAAGAAACTGTCCAAAAGGTCAATAAACCACAAATCTTGGCCAGAAACCACTTCTCTTGTGGTAGATAGCCTACCTCGTGCTTACCACTCCCACCGATAAGCTAGAAGGCTTCCCTCCAACACAGAAAAGGTTGGGGAGCTCACAAGCTTACAAGCAGTCCTGGATACAGCAAATCTGTATCTGGACTAGACTAGTTACATGAAAGAGGGGAAACAAGTGCAAATGCGGGCTTTTAAATCAGAAAGTTGAGAGAGATGGAAAAACTGCCAGAACGACCAGTAAATACAATTTCTGGGCCAGAAACCACTCCTTATGTGGTAGATAGGCTGCTTAGCGCTTACCACCACTACTGATAAGCTAGAAGGCTTCCCTCCAACACAGAAAGGCTTGGGGGGCTCAGGAGCTTACAAGCAGTCCTGGATACAGCACATCTGTATCTGGACTAGACTAGTTACAGGAACAGGGGGAAACAAGTGTAAATGTGGGCTTTTGAATCAGGAAGTTGAGAGAGATGGAAAAAATGTCCAAACGACCAATAACTACAATTTCTGGGCCAGAAACCACTCCTTATGTGGTAGATACGTTATCTAGTGCTTACCACTCCCACTGATAAGCTAGTAGACTTTACAAGCAGTACTGGATACAGCAAATCTGTATCTGGACTAGACTAGTTACAGGAAAGGGGGGATACAAGTGCAAATGTGGGCTTTTAAATCAGAAAGTTGAGAGAGATGGAAAAACTGCCCAAGCGGCCAATAACTACAATTTCTGGTCCCAGAAACCACTCCTTATGTGCTAGATAGGTTACCTAGTGCTTACCACTCTCAGTGATAAGCTAGAAGGCTTCCCTCCAACACAGAAAGGCTTGAGGGCTCAGTAGCTTACAAACAGTCCTGGATACAGCAAATCTGTATTTGGACTAGACTCATTACAGGAAAGGGGGGAAACAAGCTTAGAATTTATTATTTTTTTTTACTAAAGTGGAAAAGGAGAAAGCTAGAACAGAAGGTAATTCAAGGTTAAGAATCGAAGTGGGTTGGCCCTCACAAATGTTCTCTCTCTATTAGGCAGAACAAACTAATGACACTAGACTAGGAGGAGTGTCCCAGACCAAACACAGTATGGGCGGGCAACTGCAAAGCCACCAAATGTAAGAACAAGACAACAATGGGATGGAGGTGGGAAACTATTACAGCTACTAGCTGTAGCCACTAAATGAAAGTTTTAAACAGATAAAGGAGCAAGGAGACTCTAGAGAATGCTTTTAACTGCAAACCAATCAGTTATGTGATAACTGACTAGAACACAGAAACCTCAAGAAATCAAAAATGCACAGAAAAGCACAGATAGAGCACTCACAAACAGAAAATACAATTATCAGTATGAAAAAGCAGTTTACAGTTAAGTAATTAAGTAAACATGCAATTAGAGTAATGAAACAGTATCTAGCAATGAAAAATACAGTTAAAACAGTATAAAACAGTGCATAAATGCAGTGAAACAGTAAAAAAGCTTTATAACAGTTGAAAATGTAGTAGATTAACTGTATAGCACAATTATAAGCATTACAGAAGTGTAATTCAATGAAACAAGTGTAAGAAATAACTTATCCTGCTCTTGGAATGTTAAGGAATTTCTGCTTAGTCTCAGTAATGAATCACCATCCACAGTTTGGTAAATACATCCTAGAGTCACTGATTTTCTTTATAAAGTCAGAGCTCTTTATGACTATATAGCTTTTAATTAAGTAAACTAAGTATATACAAAGATTTCATGTGACTAACTGTACATGGTCTACTATATAGACATCTTCTGTTGTGAAACAATAAGAAAGTGCTTCTCTTTATGAAGCCCTACTATAATTTTTAAATGCCATTCCTATGATTTTTAATGCTCTGATGTTGAGGTGTGAGCAGACGTACAGTCCAACAAAACTGGGTCTTCAAATACATTACCTGTACCATTATCTGTACCAAGCTAAACCTGTCATCTATCGTCAAATACGTAAAAAAATAAACTTTAACCCACTCACATTCATCTCATCCCTCAAAGAATGTAACTGGCATGCTCTAAAGTACCTCAGTCTAGATGACACAGTTGAATTTTTTAATACTACCTTCCTGAACATCCTTAATTACCATGCCCCCATAAGATTTTCCAGAACCAAAGCACAACCCTCCCCATGGCTACAGAAAACCACTAAGTCAGAAATGAAAAACAGGGATAAAGCCTGGGAGCACTGGCGCAAAACCAAAACCCCCGCAGCTAGACAGAAATTCATAGAACTACGCAATAGAGTCAAAAAGCTAATAAAACGGGACAAATTCCAATACTACCAGTCTGCTCTAGACTCCTCACAACACAGCCCCAAAGAATTCTGGTCCTCCATAAACTCCATCCTCCACCCAGGTAAAGTCAGTACCCCTCCTCCTAACATCCCTCTCTCCTCAGAAAATATTGCTACCTCATTCAACACACACTTCACCCAAACCATACTATCACTAGCTAAACAACACAACCCCCCTCCCCTCCAACCCACACCTTCAACTAGTAATCTCCCCACTGCCTTTTCTTTTTCTCCTGTACCTACCTCCAACATAAAAAAACTCTTAACTAAACTTAAACCCACCAAATTAGCAGCAGACAACCTCCCAAGTGAATACCTACAAATCACAGCTGATGCTCTGGCCTACCCAGTATCCATCTTGATTAACCGATCTCTGTCAGAAAGTTATGTTCCCACGTTGTGGAAAGTCTCACATATAATTCCCCTCCACAAAGGCGGACCCTCTGCAGAACTAACCAATTACCGCCCCATAGCTATTCTCTCTCCACTCTCCAAAATACTAGAGAGATGCATACACTCTCAGGTCTCACACTACCTCCTTACTAACAACCTCCTTTCCAGTACTCAGTATGGTTTCCGACCAAACCATAGCACCACCACTGCCTTACTCTCCTTTACTAACACTATCCTTCAGCATAAAAACAATGGCTATCTCTCCTCTGCTGCTTTCCTAGACCTATCTAAAGCATTTGACATGGTCCCACACAAACAACTTATCTCTGTCCTCAATAACCTATCCTTCTCATAATCAGTCACCAACTGGTTTCACAGTTACCTGTCTGACCACCAACAATCCATTGTATGGCAGAATGACATATCTCCCCAACTACCTGTCTCCATAGGGGTTCCCCAAGGATCCATCCTTGGACCCCTACTTTTCTCTGTTTACACCAATAATCTAGCCTCTGCCACCAAACATGGCACACTCATCCAATACGCAGATGACTCAACCATCATCTGCTCAGCCCAGTCCCTACCCAAACTGCAAAATGTCACACAGGAAGCCGTTCCCTCTGTTGAAACATGGTTATCAGATGCCCAATTAATACTCAACCCAAACAAAACTAAACTACTCATCTTCCAACCCACCAAACATACTCAAAACAACTCTCACTTTAACATCACAGCAAAAGACAACACCACTATAGACCCAACTGAACACACCAAATTGCTAGGAGTGGAAATAGACAATAAACTAAAATTTGACATTCACATATCAATGACCATAAAAAAAGTCCACAAAAAACTAGGAGCGTTATACAGAAATAAACAATTTCTCACCAAAGCAGCAAAGATTTCAATAGCAAATTCCCACCTTATCTCCACCCTACTTTATGCCTCTCCAGTATATACCAACCTAAGGCAATGTGATCTAAACAAGCTAGAGACCTGCTACAACAAAATCACCAAATTCGCCACAGGGGCATCCTACCGTAGTTACCATTGTCTCTCACTTGCTGAACTGGGCTGGCTTGAACTCCCTCACCTCCTTCAGTGGTATCAACTCTCACTCGCCTACAAACTAGTAAACCATCCACTAAATGTCCCATCCCTCCAGAATCTACTCCAACCCTATCGCACCACCAGACCACTAAGATCCAGCAACAAAAATCACTTGCAGATCACTAAAGCCAATAACTCTGCTGGTGAAGCACTATTCTCTTGCGCCATAGCCAAATTATGGAACTCACTCCCACCCACAATTACCTCCGTACCATCATGCACCAACTTCAAAACTTTATTAAAAGCGCACCTAAAACATGCTGGCTATGCCCTTGCAACTCCCACTCTAATATCATCCACCCCATCCAACTACTACCTTTCTTTCACCTCCACTAACTACCTTGATGATAGCAAGCTCAGATGCTCATAAGCCTAGTACTTATTATACAGCAGGAACTTCTCATTGTTACATTTGTTAATGCCTGTTATGTACTTCACAGATAAAGATTCTAGTTGTCTACTGATGTACTATGTTCTTCATCTGTAAATATGTTGTAAGTAATTTCTATGTTAAATTGTTAATCGCTATGTAATCCAATGTAACTACTGTCTGTTTATTTTACTGTGGAGCTTTTCTCCCCGGGCCTCCACTGAAAATGGACCCACGTCCAGTCGGACACTCCTGGTCAACAAATTTAAATAAATAAATAAATAAATCAGAGGCATAACTAAGACAGAGCAAAGTGTGGGGAGTGTCCGGGTACAAGTCGGTGGAGGGCATGATCTGCAAGTGCCGATAGTACAGGACTGCAGTGCTGACATTGCTTTATTAAGCCACAAGGATATCACAGCTTCATAGATGAAATTCAATGCTCCATTACTAACAGGGCTGAAGAACTGTATGTTGTGACTTAACTACAGCAAGCTGCTTGTTACATTAACTATGCAGCACACTACAGTTTCGGAGTAGAAGAGTTTTTTTTGGTTTTCAACTTTGAGAAGAGTTTTTATTTTTGCTCCTCAGTTTGAGTTGCAAGAATTTGGAGAAGGGTGCCATCTCTGGGAACTGCAGATGGCATCAGATTAATAACCTAGGTATAGCTATGACATTGGTTCCAACTAGACAGCATCTGATCTAATCAAAACTATCATCCTCTGCCCTTCTTACTGGTGCTGATAGATGTCCCTATCTCTTCAGCGTTTAGCGTAGTTGTCATCTCTGACATGCACTTTTTCTCCTCTGCTTTCAGTTTCTTTTATAATAAGTGTTAGATTTGGGACTTTCATTTTAAAGTAGTTATAGATAGGCTAAAGGATAAAATAGGCCTAGCAATTGTGTTTCATTTATGCATACATTTCAGAAAAGCAGAAAGAAAGAATAACCCTGCTGGCCAAGCATGACATATCATAGTTTCCAAGGGAAGGCTACAGACTGTTCTTTTTCTGTTTTCTTTCTCAAGGAAAGAGTAGCTACTGGGTTGCAAGAATTACATATCTCTCCCCAGACAACATGCCTGTTTGGGTGTCATTGTAAAAAATCAGAGTTCTCGTTTGCTTCAAAATATTTTATTGTAGTAAATAACATATAGTAGCAGCAAGTATAAATGTCATAGCAGTTATTACCTTTTTTCATGAATTATAATAGGAAATTCATAGAAGATTATGCAGTCTTGGCAGACCCATTATATAAAATGATTAATGTCAAGATGCCCAGTACTACAGTTTTGGCATGGTCAGAAGTGGGAAAGAAGGCAGTGAAGACACTGAAGCAAAAGCTGTCAGTAGTTACTGAATTAATCATACAAGCAGCAGAATATCCTTTTTATTTGCAAGCAACAGCAGGGAATGACAACATCTATGTAGTCCTGCTACAGAGATACTCTCATAACTTACAGCAAGGAATTCAGACCAGGCTAAAGCTATTACCTTTTTCAGCAGAATGTTGACATCATTGGAGAAGGGTCATCACCTTTGTGTAAAGGCTTTGTTAGCTATATATTGGGGAATTCAACAGTCAGAATTTATAATACAGTTCTCTCCAATAATAGTGCAAACACCACACCATATAGTCAAGACCCTACTGTATTCAGACAGATGCAGAGCTGTGAATCAAGCTACATTATCTAAGTGGATTATAGTTTTAGAACAGAAGAACATTTCAATAGAGTTTGGGAAAAATATTACCTGTCTCAATAGTTGCTTTATGAAGGAACTCCTCATGTTTGTGAGGAACAGATGGGCACTGTTCCTAATTCACCTTTTTCAGACCAATTTAATACAGAGGCCAGGTGTGTGTATGTGGTTGGTTCAAGATTTTATGAATAAGGCACATATTATACAGGATTTTGCAGTTTGCACTAACACTACACAACCAGAGACTCATATGATTAAGCTTCCTGGGTATCTGTCAGCCCAGCAGAGTTAGAGTATGCGTTATATGCTATAAAGCAGTATGGAGCCAGTCAGTTAAACATTATTAGTGACATCTCCTATGTGGTAACAGCCCTTATATATTTGGAAATTTGGGCTAGGAGGGGATTTGTGGACAACAAAGGTAAACCTTTACAGCAAGCAGCTGTTCTGAAGGAATTAAATGACTTAGGGTGAAAAAAACTGAAATAAATGGAGCATCTGCAAAGTAAAGGCACATCAAGCAAGAGACAGTAATCTTCATATTATTGGCAATTCCATAGCTGATGCAGCAGCAAAAAAAAAAAGCTGCCAAGGAAGGGATTCCTCTATATCCAGTGCAGTGGGAGGAGATTAAGGTGGAAGGCAAAACAGAGGTGAGCCAAGTGAGCTCAACAATTGAGGCAGATCTGTCAAAGATCCAAGACACGCAGGGGGATGCTGGTGAAAGGGCACAATGCGAAGTTGCCAGTCCAGTCCCTGGAGTAAGGTTGTATGTGTACAAAACAGAACAAGGGGCACTTTTGCCCTATGTACTAAAATTATTAGCTAAGCAACTACTCAAGTACAACCATTAGCTAGCTACTGGGTCATGTAGGCGTTCAGAAAATCTGGCCTATCATAAAGTATAAGTTTTGGAATCCTCGGCTGAAAAAACTATGTAAAGAAATTCAGGAGGGTGCATAATATGTCTGCAGACTAACCTTACATTTAAAAAAACCTCAGTTGCAGAGAGTGCCAGTTTTAAAGGGAGCATGGTACAGTATACAGATAGATTTTGCAGGACCTCTTCTTCCAGCAAAAGGGGGTTACAGATACTTGTTGGTAGTAGTAGATACCTTTACCAAGTAGATGGAAGCTATTCCCACTAAGGACATGGCAGCAAAAACTACAGCATCTGCATTATGGAATAATATTTTCTCCTATTGGGAATTGCCCCAGATCATTGAGTCTGACAATGGTACTCAATTCACAAGTCAGGTTATGAAAGAAGTGTTTAACCTGTTAGGGATACAGCAGAAATTCCATGCTCCATATCACCCACAGTCTTATGGAATAGTAGATAGAATGAATAGGACCATTAAGGGGAGACGTACTAAAGCTTGTATGGAAAAGGGACCTAAGTGGGTCATGCATTTGCCAGCTATTTTGCTGGGAATAAGAGCATCACCTAATGCTAAGTCAGGAATTTCACCTTTTCGGTTAATGACAGGAAGAAATATGCCATTGAATTTTTCCCTTTGACCCATCTTTGGGTTCACAGCCTTCTTATTTAATTGTGACACATCACCAGGTTTGGTTGCAAACTTTGCAGGATTCCATCAACAACATGAGCCTATTTCATGCAGGCAGGATGTACAAAATGTTAGGAAATCCATCTGACATTGTACAGTTAAAACAGGGCCAACAGGTCAAGTTAAAGCAATTTGTGTCTGGGGGCTGTTTTGCCTCAAATTGGGAAGGACCATACACTATAGTCAAACAGGTAGAGCCTCGAGTGTATCAAATCAAGAGGAGTGATAAGAATCACAGAGACAGAAAATGTACAACTGTACACATTGATCAATTAAAGCTTGTTAGAAGTGCAGATGCAAATTCAAAAACGTGATACTGCTTTTTGCGCTTTACAGGTTGTAATACAGAATATATTGCCTGCTTTGGATTTTTTAAATATAGATTTTTAAAATGGCATCTGTCAACAGCAGTCATCCAGCCTTGCACAAGAGATGGGTGAGGGGAGATTGAAAGGCCTAATTGTACAAGGGGCACAGCAAAGGACATTGGAACTGTAGGGAGGCCTTTCCATTACCTCAGCAGTGACTTGGGATGATGGAGTGTAGGGCCCACATTGGTATTGTTGCTTTGCTTGACTGTGTACTTTTCAAGGGCTGGTATGCTTCATTGGTCTAGTGTGACTGAATTACAAGCAGAAGAACTACACCTGACCATGACAAATGACTGTAAAACAGTTTATGTGCCAGAAAATGAAACTTTTAAAGCTCGTTGTCTTTTTGATGTTTCTTTAGATATAGTAGAGTATCAATGTTATAATTATAACAATACATTGTTTGCATGGAATGTTGTAAATGCTACAGACTTTTTAGTAGACATTCAGCTTGCCAGTAAAATATACATTAATTTGCCTCAAACCTCTAAAGTCATATTTTCTTTAGGGTTGACACAAGTGTATAAGGCAGATGCAGGTTTGTATTCATGCAAGGTAGTGACATTACAATATCAAGTTTTACAGGCTGGGTTTGGGGTTCAGGTTATATCTCCAAAACATCAACTGGCAAAGAGAAAAGTGCTAAAATGGGAATACTGGTATCCACCTTATAATACATTTACTAAGCTTCAGTTTACCTATGCGCATGCTTTCAATTTATCCTGATGTTGGATTTGTGTGCATGTGCCAGTGGCAGGGAAAGGTATTCCTCTAGTACCAGTTTCAGTTACTTTTCAGGAAATAACCATCATGCCAGGCAGGCTATATAATAAAAAAGGGAATAAACTAAACAGTAGAGTATGTGAGGAAATCAGTGTTACTAGTACCCAATTTTCAACTCTGTGGTCAATAGCAAAAGGGTTCATTTGCTATAAGAGAGAGGAATCATGGTATAAGGATGCACCAACTCCTAAGGTAGAAAACATGGGCAATAGTCAGTGTAATTTTACCATTACAGTGTTTAGAGATAGGGAAAGAAAGTATGAAGGATTAACAGTTCATACTTTGTCCAACCTGACTGAAGATTCACAGAAACAAGTTGAAACTGTATATTGTATTTTTTCATGCTGCTTCTGGAACAACAGGGTTGGCATTCTAACTATGCCTTAAACCACGTGTTTTATGTGTATGGGAACAGAGCATATAAATGGCTACCACCAAGCTGGTATGGCTTGTGTTATATAGAATATGTAATACCAGCCATAAGGCATTTTAAAGAGCTACCTGGTTCAATAAGTTTCAGAAACCACAAAGTCAAAAGAAATTTAGAGTTTGACTTTCAGGATAAGGTGCAGGTTTTAGATACATCACATATACATCAGTATTTGGATTTAAAGACTCTGAAAGCTATGGATCTAGGTGATGAGGGTAATAGTTGGAGCAGGTATATTTCCTACATATGGAGCTGTTAAAGCCATTTGGGAGCTGTGCAAATTAGCCAACTTACTGGAGGTATTGGCCAATAGTACTTTTGAAAGCATAAAGGACATCACTTTGGAAATGACCATGATGCGTATGGTGGATCTTCAGAACTGTATGGCCCTTGATTACCTGCTGGCATCCCATAGTGAGACTTGTGGGTTAATTGGGATGTAATGCTGTAGTTATATACCAGATAAAAGTAAATCTGTTCGGATGCATTTGCAAATTATAAGTGCGGTATTGGCTAAGGTGCAAAGTATTGGTGACACCTCATGGACAGATTGGATTGCAAGCCTATTCCAGGGTTGGGGTGGGATAGTTATATTAATTTTAAAATTAAACACTATACTATCACTATGTAGATTGTGCATTGCCAAGAATCTAGTGGAAGGTAGTGCAATGCCCATATGTTTGAACCAGATTATGGTAGTTGGTCATACAGATATGATACATTTGTGAGGTAACTACAAATGTTGGTCCCTGTAGACTTTCATCAGGGACCTTAGGGACAACTATTAGATTAGGGAGTTCAATTTTAAAGTAGTTATTAGACATTAGACAGGCTAAAGGGTAAAACAGGCCTAGAAACTGTGTTTTATTTATGCATACATTTTAGATCCGGACATCCTATTTCAATCATAGAAACCCTCCAGAAAGAAAGAATAACCTTACTGGACAAGCATGAGAGATAACAGTTCCCAAGGGAAGGCTACAGACTGTTCTTTTTCTGTTCTCGTTCTCAAGGGAAGAATCAAGGAAATGTTAGATAACAAAACAGCCAGGTACCTGCAAGGCTGCAAAACAAGTCAAGGCCTGAGAATCAAGGTTAGGGGGAGTGGATACAGTTTACAGAGGAAAATCACTAAGCTGAAAGGATATAATATGTTGTGTTCAGGATAGCAAGTCAGTAAAAGCCTGATGCAAGACTTGTACAGAAGCAATTATTATGATTGTGCTTTTAGTTATGCTGATCTAAATATATTGATACTTCCAGTTATACTGATTTGGATATGTTGCTATGACATTTATACTTGCTGCTACTATATGTTACTCACTACAATAAAATATTTTGAAGCAAACGAGAACTCTGATTTTTTACAATAAGCATGCAGGACTGATTTGCAATACTACAATGATTTAGAAATGCTAGAAAAGTATGCATTTTACAACTGATTAGCATTTTAAGTGCATTTCTTAAGGTATCTTTGTGGATGTCTATCACATTTCAGATGAGTGGTACAAAAGAAGTAATGTCCAGGGTGCATACTTAAACATACCATCTACAGATGGAATCTCTTCCATTGACACATCTTACAATTGATTATGGAGTGGAAAGAACAGGTACAACAGATATACTACAGCAGCGGTAGTAAAAGAATATGACAAACTTATAATAGAAATAAGCAACCCAAAGTAGTGGGTCACTAAATGGCTATTTTGTATAAATATTTAATTAGTCATTAAAATGCATAAACATTGTGATTTGGAATAAAAACTCATGTCTTAAGGAAATTGCTTATTATCCATTTGTTTTAAAAGCATTACAGATCAAATATTTTTACAGAAATGCACAGAGATTGTGCTTGTTCTTGTTCACACCATTATTGGGTGCAAGCCTTAAATATAGTAAGGATAGCTTTTTTTCAAGGATCTGCATACACAGTGTTGACCACTGTCACCATACATCTAAGGTGGGTGATCTACTAATTGATGAGACCAAATGGCTCTGACACTACCGAGCAGATGGTTATATTCTATATAGCTTGTCATTTCTCACCAAGCTTTGATCCTAAATATTAATGGTTATAGGAAAAGAGTGACAATTTTAAATGCACTGTCAAGAGGATATATAGTGGGAGAATGTGGTTCTAATTGAAAATATAATATCTGAGAACCAGTCCAACTTGCATGCCATGAAAGAGTAACTCTGAGAACCACAGGCACACAAGAGTGGTGCTGCATGTATGTGCTGGTTTGCAAGGAGAATCATACAGTGATGAAACAAAATAGAAAGCAGGGCAGGTATGGAAGATTATAAACAAATGAAAGCAGTACACAAACTGTTCAGATTGAGGAAAATACTGATGATCTTAGCATTATTATAATGTTGAATGCCAGGAAAACATGACAAAGACATTTATTTACAGGTGATGGCAAAGGCAGCAGAACAGTAAGTGGAGTTAAAGGAAATAGATTATGAGCTAATGCACAAACAATGCATAAAACTGGACAAAAAAAAAAGCTTATTATAGCAATACACAGAATTCATCATCAAACAATCCAAAAAACTTCTAGAAATCAATAAGTATATTCCTCAGTCCTGGAAAATCAACCCAACTCATAATTCTTGAAGCATTGCTTCACAGTTTAACTCATATTTTATAAATACAGTGACCTTCCTTTTACAAAACAAAACTACGACAAATCCAGGCATCCCACTCCAGTTATAGAAACCCTCCAATGCCAACATCTACAATTAAAAAATACTTAAGTCAACAACCACTGGCCCTGACCAACTTCCATCTGAATACCTCAAACTCACTGCAGGTTGCATATCCTGTCTCAACTCTGATAAATCACTCTATCCAAGAAAAATATGTACCCACCTTTTGGAAAAAATCCTATATAATATTCATTCCCTAAAGGTGACTCATCAGCCAAGTTCACAAACTATAGACCATTCAGCATTCTCTTATTCTTTTCCAAAATCTTGGAAAGATGTATTCACTCTCAACTTACTACATATATTACATCTGATAAGCTTCTCTCTCCCTCACTGCATGGTTTCAGATCTAATCACAGTACAACCACTGCCCTTCTAAGGTTCACAGATATAATAAATCACAATGGAAATTCAGGTCTTCTGAACTTCAGCCCTATTTCTATCCAAGGTAATCAACACAGTCAATCATCAAATTCTCCTAACTAAACTCTCTTCCTATGGGCCATCACCCTTCTCACTTAACTGGTTTCTTAGTTACTTCATTAACAGGCCCCAAGCAGTGAAATGGTAAGATGATTCTCTTCTTCCTGTATCCTTTGAAGTACCACAAAGCTCCATCCTAGGCCACTACTGTTTAACTTATTTATCAATGACCTAAACACAGCAGCCAAAGAGGCCACCATAGTACAATAAGCCAACAACTCCACTCTAATGAGTTCTGCTAGGGCACTACCCATGCTTCAAACACTCACACAGAAAGCCTTCTCCTCCATAGAAGCTTGGCTTGGCAACTGACATCTCTTCATGAATCCAAAAAAAAATGAAACTAAACTGCCACTGTTCACCCCTAACTCTTTCTGTCCTCCCAAAAAACTACCTTTAATATATTGTCATCTAACAAGACCAATATAGAGCTGGTATCCCACATCAAACTAGTAGATGTGATTATAGACAATTACCTAAAATTTGATCTCCTCCTACAGCAAGCCATAAAGAAAGCACGCCAAAAGCTAGACTACCTGTATAGAGTAAACACTACCTTACCAACGCTACTAGACAAAGCATAGTCACTTCTTTTCTGCTTCCCACCCTGTTATATGCCTCTCCTATCCTGACCAATCTCAAATCCTCTCTATCAGTTGAACTAAAGTAATGGCACAATAAAGTAGGCAAATTTGCAACAAACCAACAATATAGATCACACCACTGCATCTCTCTAAAACAACTAAACTGGCTCAAACTAAGCAATTCTCTATTGTACCTACAAATAATTACAACCTTCAAACTATTGTATAGCCCTGAAAAATTCCAATCTCTTCAGTCCGTTATTCAACCTTACACTACTAAGAGACTTGTACACTCTACAGACAAATCATTACTCATCATAACTAAACCTAACAACAATGCAGGATATTCCTTGTATTTACACTGAATTGCTAATAGCTGGACTACCTTCCCACTCCACTTAAAACAGTCTGCAACCTGAAAGACTTTAAGGGCCAACTGATGTAACACCTGATAGATAAATGGCTCTGCACCTGCACTGTCTTTGCTTAAACTGGTACTAGTATAGCTATATGAATTTGTGCCATAACTGCTGCACAAAACTTAATGTATTATTATCACAACCATGCCCTCCTTTATCATCTCATCTCCTTTATTTTTCTTGTGCCTCCTTGTCTCCTTCCTTTCTTTGAGCTGCTTTAACTCTATCTTATCTTATGTCCTAAATTTTGAACAAGTCTTAATAGTAACAAATATTCTTACACAAAATGTGACAATCTATGCATACTGATGATATTACACTGCACATACCTCCCTGTTTTAAAAAAAATATTCATATTTAACCCATGTAACTTTTATTTTAATTGGAACTCAGTAAGTGATGTAACTGATGTCATGGATGTCTGAATAATGGAACCATTACTCATAAATGAATCTAACCCAGCCACTGGGGATGCACAAGCCAGTGCATTTCTTTGTGCCGGTCCCAAGCCCGGATAAATGGGGAGGGTTGCGTCAGGAAGGGCATCTGGCATAAAACTTTGCCATATAGTTTCATGTGGACACCAGTTAATATTTCCATACCAGATCGGTCGAGGCCAGGGTTGACAACGACCGCCACCAGTACTGTTAGCCAACAGGGTGCTGGCAGAAATTGGGCTACTGCTGGCCGAAGGAGGAGAAGAGGTGGAAGGCATGGCTGAAGGCAGGAAGAGAGGAGAAAGGCTAGGACTGTGGTAGTGAGGGTTGGAACTTTGAATGTTGGCAGTATGACTGGTATAGGGAGAGAGCTGGCTGATATGATAGACAGAAGGAAGGTTGGTATATTGTGTGTGCAAGAGACCAGATGGAAGGGGAGTAAGGCAAGGTGTATTGGAGGGGGGTTTAAATTGTTTTACCATGGTGTGGATGGCAGGAGAAATGGCGTAGGAGTTATTCTGAAGGAACAGTATTCTAAGAGTGTTTTCGAGGTGAAAAGAGTGTCGGATAGAGTGATGTTTATGAAGATGAAAATTGATGGTGTAATGATGAATGTTGTTAGTGCATATGCTCCACAAGTTGGGTGCGCAATGGATGAGAAAGAAAAATTTTGGAGTGAATTGGATGAAGTGGTGATGACTGTACCCAAGGGTGAGAGAGTGGTGATTGGAGCAGATTTCAATGGGCATGTTGGGGAAGGGAACAAAGGGGATGAGGAAGTGATGGGTAGGTATGGTGTTAAACTAAGGAATGCAGAAGGTCAGACGGTAGTGGATTTTGTGAAAAGGATGGACATGGCTGTGGTGAATATGTATTTTAAAAAGAGGGAGGAGCATAGGGTGACATACAAGAGTGGAGGAAGATGCACACAGGTGGATTATATCTTATGTAGCAGGGCCAGTTTGAAGGAGATTGGAGACTGTAAAGTGGTGACCGGGGAAAGTATAGTTAGGCAGCATAGGATGGTGGTTTGTATGATGACGTTGGTGATCAAGAAGAGGAGGAGGAGTTTGAGGGCAGCACCAAGGATCAAATGGTGGAAATTGAAAAAGGGTAATTGTGAGGTGAAGTTCAGGGATAAGTTAAGACAGGCACTGTGTGGCAGTGAAGAGTTACCAAATAGCTGGGTAACTACAGCAGAGCTAGTAAGAGAGACGGCTAGAAAGGTGCTTGGTATGACATCTGGACAGAGGAAGGACAACAAGGAGACATGGTGGTGGAATGAGGAAGTACAGGAGAGTATACATAGAAAGAGGTTGGCAAAGAAAAAGTGGGATTGTCAGAGAGATGAAGAAAGTAGACAGGAGTATAAGGAGATGAGGTGCATGGCAAAGAGAGAGGTGGTGAAGGCTAAGGATAAGGCATATGAAGAGTTGTATGAAAGGTTGGACACTAAGGAGGGAGAAAAGGACCTGTACCAATTGGCTAGACAGAGGGACTGAGCTAGGAAAGATGTGCAGCAGGTAAGGGTGATAAAGGATAATGAGGGAAACATACTCACAAGCGAGGAGAGTGTGTTGAGGAGATGGAAAGAGTACTTTGAGGGGTTGATGAATGAAGAGAATGAGAGGGAGAGAAGGTTGGATGATGTAGGGATAGTGAATCATGAAGTACAATCGATTAGCAAGGAGGAAGTAAGGATTACTATGAAGAGGATAAAGAATGGAAAGACTGTTGGCCCAGATGACATACCTGTGGAAGCATGGAGGTGTTTAAGTGAAATGGCAGTGGAGTTTTTAACCAGATTGTTTAATGAAATCTTGGAAAGTGAGAGGATGCCTGAGGAATGGAGAAAAAGTGTTTTGGTACCAGTTTTTAAGAGTAAGGGTGATGTGCATAGCTGTAGTAACTACAGAGGGATTCAATTGATCAGTCACAGCATGAAGTTATGGGAAAGAGTAGTGGAAGTTAGGTTAAGAAGGGACGTGATGATTAGTGATCAGCAGTATGGTTTCGTGCTGGAAAGAGCACTACAGATGTGATGTTTGCTCTGAGAGTGTTGATGGAGATGTACAGAGAATGTCAGAAGGAGTTGCACTGTGTTTTTGTAGACTTAGAGAAAGCATATGACAGGGTGCCTAGAGAGGAGTTGTGGTATTGTATGAGGAAGTCAGGAGTGTCAGAGAAGTATGTAAGAGTGGTACAGGATATGTACGAGGGTAGTGTGACAATGGTGAGGTCTGCTGTGGGAGTGACGGATGCGTTTAAGGTGGAGGTGGGGTTACATCAAGGATCTGCTCTGAGCCCTTTCTTATTTGCAATGGTGATGGACAGGTTGACAGATGAGATCAGACAGGAGTCCCCGTGGACTATGATGTTTGCAGATGACATTGTGATCTGTAGTGAGAGTAGGGAACAGGTGGAGGAGACCCTGGAGAGATGGAGATATGCTCTACAGAGAAGAGGAATGAAGGTCAGCAGGACTAAGACAGAATATATGTGTGTGAATGAGAGGGAGGATAGAGGAATGGTGAGGATGCAAGGAGTAGAGCTGGCGAAGGTGGATGAGTTTAAATACTTGGGGTCAATAGTTCAGAGTAATGGTGAGTGTGGAAGAGAGGTGAAGAAGAGAGTACAGGCAGGATGGAGTGGGTGGAGAAGAGTGTCGGGAGTGATTTGTGACAGACGAGTACCTGTAAGAGTGAAAGGGAAGATCTACAAGAGGGTAGTGAGACCAGCTATGTTATATGGGTTGGAGACAGTGGCACTGACAAAAAGGCAGGAGTTTGAGCTGGATGTGGCAGAGTTAAAGATGTTAAGATTTGCACTGGGTGTGATGAGGGTGGACAGGATTAGGAATAAGTATATTAGAGGGTCAGCCCAGGTTGAAAGGTTTGGAGACAAAGCCAGAGAGGCAAGATTATGTTGGTTTGGACATGTGCTGAGGAGGGATGCTGAGTATATTGGGAAAAAGATGCTAAGGATGAAGCTACCAGGTAACAGATAAAGAGGATGGCCTAAGATAAGGTTTATGGATGTGGTGAGAGAGGACATGCAGGTGGTTGGTGTGACAGAGCAAGATGCAGAGAACAGGAATAAATGGAAACAGGTGATCGCTGTGGCGACCCCTAATGGGAACAGCCGAAAGATGATGATGACTCATAAATGAAACTGACTGTAAATAATGAAACAGTGCAACTGATGTCCATGATGTCTGTATAATGGAGCTTTTCTCCCCTGACCTCCCCGCTCAGTTAGACTTTCCCAGGAAATAAATACCAATACATAAATAAATAGTGGGGAAGCCTCAGTATGTGTTCTACATTCCTGCAGTACTCCCTGGATTCTGGTTAGCTTGTCTGATGTATGCTGGTGTTTGGTGAAGAAGATGCTACACAGACTGTCTGCTCATGTACTTTGTCAACTCTGCCCTACTTCTCTAAGAAGAACCACATTGTCAGTGACATATGTTTTTTTGTTTTGGTCAGCAGCACACATAGAGACATCTATGCTAATTGTCTGGATGGTTGCTAGGGAGGCAGTAGCCGGGTTACTGACATTCCAGAAGTCACAGCTATATTAAGGATGGGGAAATGTTTATAGGCCACCTTACTGTTTACAAGTCTTGCCTTCTTGACATAGTTCTCCTTAAAAAAGCACAGCACAGGCAGCAGGTTTTCTTGCAGGTCCCCACTTTAGGCATCCACTCCACTGGGATGCACGATAGATGTCATGCTTACAACTGATGTCACAGTATTTGTTTAACATGGAAGTTGCACCCTTCACATTCAGTCCTGGAAATGGTTGCATATAAATCTCATGACTGCCAGCTTTTAGTCACAGATGAAGTAGCCTGGTGCCAAGTGCTCCTTTTTCTCCTGTCTCTATTACAGGTTGAAGCTGGGAATGATGTTGTAGGCAGTTTCACATGTGCGGGACAACAGAGCCACAATGATAGATAGGAGAATCTTTCTGTCCCTTGTGCTCACCAAGCCATGAATGGAGTACAGCTGCCAGTATATGCTGGACTTGGTGGGGAATGTCCCTTTTCATAATCCACATCTGTGATGTGCTAAGGTCCTGAATATTTGCAGATTTAAACAGGACCAGGGCAGCAATGTCATTTTCTGCTACATCAGACATCTTATAGATTAAATATGTCATTTGTAGTGGAACCAGGTCTGTCTACAAGTCCTGCATGGCACTCAGGATACTGGGCATAGCTAGCAGAACCTCCTACAACTCATGGCAATTGCCTGTCTGAGGGTTCTCTTGCTGAGCAAGTATGACAGTGTTTCCTCATCCATATGGCTAATGCAGCATTGCAGCACGAGGCTTGAGTGTGGGGGGGGGGGGGTATGTTAATTGGTGGCTTCTTGCAGTAGCATGGGCAATGCCTTTAATATGCGAAATGCTATGGGGTCTGTCGTAAGCTGGTGGGCTAAGCTATGCAGGAGCTCATACCTATTCTCTCCCTCCGCTGTGATGGCTCTCTCTTGACATCTCCTGGTGCAGCACCTGTACTATTCCTATCATTCCGAACATGTTCTAAAATACATGTTTTTATAACATTTAGATATGAAATATGATTTTATGTACATGTTCAGTCACAGTATTGTGAAATCTTCCATTCTTTAAATCATTTATATGTTTTTGTATTCTGGATTTATACTTTTCTTTCTGTCTTACCTCTGTATGCTGTAGTACATGTACACACTATTATACACATTGCAGCAGAGTAGATGTACTGTGAAAATAATAACTTC
Organism: Protopterus annectens; assembly: GCF_019279795.1. Classification (NCBI taxonomy): domain Eukaryota; kingdom Metazoa; phylum Chordata; order Ceratodontiformes; family Protopteridae; genus Protopterus; species Protopterus annectens. The sequence goes on from NC_056733.1 coordinate 1,814,434,781, forward strand.
TACATGGAAAATTAATATATTAGTAAAATCTGTGTTGTTAACCACAAGCTTACATGCATTACAATCCCCAGAAATGTATGTCCTGTGTGTCAGATGCACAGTATCTGTATTCTCAGAACTGTGCATGTGTGCATATAGTATCTCACATAGAATATAGTAGCCTAAACATATTTATTTATTTATTTACATTTGTTTACCGGGTAGTGTCCACTAGACAAAAAGTCCTTTTTCAGTGGAGACCCAGGGAGAAAAGCTCCAATGAACATAGTTATACAATGTATATAGAAGCATAAAAAAGGTTACAGGTTACAAGAGATGCAGGTATCATTATTATTGGGATTTAGTATAAGTTGATGGGCTGCTAGATATTTTTCAATGTTGGTAAGGGCAGTCCGAGTCTTTTCTTGAAGTGTTTCTATTGTTGATGCAGAGCAGATAAGCGAGGAGTCATTTGCATATTGAATTATTTTGGCAGGACTAGTGGCTGTAGTAAGGTCATTGGTAAAAATCTTAAAGAGTAATCGTCCTAGAATTGATCCTTGGGGGACTCCTACAGAGATGGGGAGGTGGGACGAGAGTTTATTATTCCATAGGGTGGCTTGCTGCCTGTATGAGAGGTAGCTATGAAACCACTTTAGGGGCTCAGGGCAAACATTTTTATTGACAAGTTTGTTTAGGAGAATTTGATTTGATACAGTGGCAAAGGCTTATGACATGTCTAGAGGGGTAGCAGAGACAAGTTGCTTGTTATTTTTAAGGTGATTTATAGAGTCAGTAAAGCTAATGAGGGCTGTACTAGTACTGGGTTTGGTCTATAACCATGTTGTGTGACAGATAGGAGGTTGTTTATTTGGAAATAATCATTTGTTTGTGGATACACTTTTTTAGGATTTTTGCTAAGGGTGAGAGTGTGGCTATAGGTGTGGCTATAGGTCTGTAGTTAGAAAAGTCTTTAGAGGGTCCTCCTTTATGCAGTGGCATGATATGAGATATTTTTCATATGGAAGGTACATATTGTTCAGTAACAGAGCGGTTAATTAGGATTGATATGGGGTATGCAATAGATGGGGGAGCTAATTTCAGAAACTCACCTGGTAATTGATCAGTGGCGAGGGTACATGTCTTTACATTAGATAGTAAGCCCTGTATATAGCTAGTTTGAATGGGTTCTAGTTTAAATTGTGTTTGTGGTGGACTGGATGGAGTGGGAACAGACAGGGGTGGGGTAGAAGCATTATGTAATAGGGAGGTTATTGATTTAATAAAGTGAGAATTAAACTGGGATGCAATAGGGTCAGTAGTATTATTGGTAGTAGGAATTGGTGTAGAGGGTTTGCCAGGTTTTAGAAGGAGGTTGACTGATTGCCAGAATTTTTGTGGATTTGTTTGATATTTTAGTTGGCAAGTTTGAAAGTATGTTTTTTTTGTCTATTTTGGTTCGTTTCTTAGTTTGATTTCTAAGTTGTTGGAAGGTAATAGGATGTGCATAAGTTTTGTTAGAATGATAGCGGGACCATGCTTTGTCTCTTTGTCTAAGTACAAAGTCAATATTCCAAGGGTGCACCAAAGCTGTAAAAAATCCAATGCAGCTGCGATAGCTTAACTCTTTATTAAAACCAACAACACCAAGAAATAGTAAGCGCTTTCACGTCCTTACGACGCTTCTTCAGACTTCAATAACATTCCATATAATTCACATCTTAAATACATAAAAAATACATCTTAAAAACATAAAAACATTGTTGTTTTAGCCTTATGAATTACATATTTTGTCCATATACATATATGTTTTTATGAGAATTTTTAGATGTTTATATATGGAACTATATATAGGTTTTTAAGCCACTTAATTATAGTTGTTTTATCTGTCAGCGTTTTCCTGTGTTTGAACAAATAGGCACTAGCACTTTAATTTAACAATATTAATTCATTGATAATGAAAATGTGTTAATTATCAATGTATTTAAGATGTGAATTATATGGAATGTTATTGAAGTCTGAAGAAGCGTCATAAGGACGTGAAAGCGCTTACTATTTCTTGGTGTTGTTGGTTTTAATAAAGAATTAAGCTATCGCAGCTGCATTGGATTTTTTACAGCTTTGGTGCACCCTTGGAATATTGACTTTGTTTCTGCTATCCAAGGGCGCTTTACTCGACAGGATTATTTGTTTGTTCTTTGTCTAAGTAGCTGTATTGTTTCTTTTGCTAACTATGGGAGTCTTTTAGTTTTAGAATGAATTTTTCTAGGTGGGGCAAGTTTATTTAAGATTTGTAGGAAGATGTTGTTAAAATATTGGACTGCATGATATGGTTAAAAGTATAAATTGTAGTATAAATACCTTTCTGAAAATGTGCTGAATGTCTCATCTGTTGAAATTTATATCCTCCAATTTTATCACAAGCAAAGATACATGCTTGTGAGCACATCATAAAAGTAAAGTAGTACATGAAGTGTGCTGATTACACCCCCAAATCAGCAAACCGCTAAACGTGTCATGATAAACATATTATGGATATCTCTGATGTCAGATAAATGCCTAACAAGCTCTCTTGTGCATCTTTAGGAGTTGTTATGCTCTAGTCTGATGTCAGAGCATATGCAGCATCCAGCACAGAACTACAATGAAAGCATTTGGCAACTTTAAACCTGTAAGTGACTTTGCACTGCCACACAAAAAGTGGTGTCTAATAGCTTTTTAAATTTGTTGGCCCATTAGCTTCACTTTTGTCCATTACCTGTGTAGCAGAACAAAGACTTACAGCTTTAAAAGTTGTAAAATGCTTTGCATTCCTGCAGTTTTTTTCTGTAACTCATAATACATCAGAGCAGCTAATGCTCTATGCACTATGACAAATTATGATCAAGTTTCTCAGATTATAACTCATAGTTATGTTTTCAAAATAAATGTCAAGAGTCGGATCCTGAACTTTGCTCTTGAGGTGAATTTCATGATATCCATTTCTCAAACTCATACAAGTGGACGGTGATCAAAGACCCAATCATAACCCTCATGTTGATGCAATATTATATATTTGCTAATCTTCTGGCTTTTACTTACTTATCCTTTCTTGACTGGGTTAATCCAACTAGGCTGGTGGACTATTTTCAGGGAAGGCCAGAGATGGTATTTATACTACTATGGGAAATTTGGCCAGGGTGCTGTAGGACCTTTTATATCTCCCTGAACAACCACCAACTTACGGAAATGAGACCTCAGTTTAACATCTTAGCACCCTTACACTGAACTGCAGTGTCAGCAATCCACCTACATGATGTGGGAATAGAAGCCAAAGCCTTCTACACCAAAGGTGAGCCTGCTACTTGTTGCACCACTGACACTAATAGGAAACAACTGTCACCAGTTGTTGAAAATGTTTAATTTAATTTAATTTAATTTAATTTGTATGAGCTAGGTAAGTGAGCTGGTCCACAGATATAAAAAGTAAGGATAAGTGATATGTGCAAATATATGAATGCATGTGTGTTGATCAACTCACTATTTGTCAGAACACAAAATATCAAAGACATTTTCAATGAAATACATCTTCATAAGCATTACTGATTGATTAATTGCATAGGAAAGATGTTAAAGTATCTTCAGTCATTTGTGATTTGACAATGTGTGCAATAATCAAAGGATGACACAGCTATATATATATATATATATATATATATATATATATATATATATATATATATATATATATATACAGTAGTAGCCCATTTGAGTTTTTCCTCACTGTTCTAACTTGGGAAGTTCCACTTAGTCTAGCAAATTATGAAGAAAGGGAGACAGTTTCTTATAAATACGTCAGAGTCTCCTTTTTGATCTCAGAGTTAGTATATGTTGGTAGCGGGGAGTGCGGGGACAAGGCCCCCAACATGATTGTTTTAGTCATTTTACTACTCATGAATAAGTAGTAATGCTTATGCAGCACCTTGACTTATTGGCTTTTTGACAGACTGGTCTCTTCAACATGTTAAACCAGAAGGCTTGTGCTTGACTAGTTTGTGCTCAAAACTACAACATTATGGACAAAACTGTGTATGTTTTGTATATATATATATATATATATATATATATATATATATATATATATATATATATGGATCCCCTTCAGAAGCTTGAAGTTTCAAAACTTTGAACTTCAAAAGTCTGAGTCCATAAAATCGAAGTTTTGAAACTTCAAATGTTTTGAATGGAGATCGCCGTACAGCTCAAAATGAGATATTTACCATTTTCCCTCACTGTAGTGTAATCTTGTAGTTGGTATATTTATTTAGTAGGAGGTTTGGGGGGTGCAGGGAGCTTGCCCCCTGCAAAAAATGTAAAAAAAATTTTTTTTGTTTTTATTTTTTTTGTTTTTATTTTTTTATTAAAGTTTTTCAAGTTTCAAAACTTTGATCTTATGGTGTCAGCCATTTGAAGTTTCGAAACTTTGAGCTTCTGAAGTAGGTATATATATATATATATATATATATATATATATATATATATATATATATATATATATACACATATATACGTGTGTGTATATATATATATATATATATATATATATATATATATACATATATACGTGTGTATATATATATATATATATATATATATATATATATATATATATATATATATATATATTATAAAACAGTTGATCGAGTTTTCTGAAACTCAAAATTTATATTGGCGAGACAATATGATCGAATTTCTGAAAACTCAAACATTAAAAAAAAAAATCCATAAAAATCTGTCTTTTTTTACTGTGTCCCACACCACCCTGCTAATTATATAAATCAACTCCGAGATCAGACTACATTGAGGAAAACTGTAAATTTCCCAATCCTCGCTGTAATGCAATCTCCATTCAAAAGCTTCTGGTTTTCAGAAACTCAATCATATCATCTTGCTAATATGAGTTTTGAGTTTGCTTGATCAACTGATAGGGATCTATATATATATATATATATGTGTGTGTGTGTGTGTGTGTGTGTGTGTGTATATATATATATATATATATATATATATAAAATCTTTTATGCCACTGACATCTGCCTTTATCCTCATTAACCTACTCATTTCTGTCTTACTTCGTTATCCCATTAGGCAGGTGGGGGGGTATGATGAAATCCTGTCATAACCCTAGACACATGTGGGCAAGTGGGTCCTCCTTGTCGATGGAGAAAACAACCTTTTACTGGTCTTTCATATGGTGAAAGCACTATAAATCCTTTTTGAAGGGTGAAGAGCTGAGAGATGGGCATTGTGTATGTGACCAGGGTGAGTATGTTTGGAATGAACAGAAAAAGGAAAGCTCTAACTTGGTGGATTGAGGATGATATCACAGGCATCACCACCCATAACACTGGCATGCTCACCCAGTTGCTACTAATGAATGGGAGCAGGTACAGGAGCATGGAGACATGCTCCATCCTCCACCAGGAAATGCCCCAGCTTTAGCTAGGACTCCAGTCTTATCCCCTGGTGCAAATGAGCTGACAGAAGCTATTCACTCCCCCTACTCTTTGCCAAGCACTTCAAGTGTGCTAGCTCCTAATTAAATGTGAGTCATCTGGGATGCAGTGAGGATTTCATCTATTCATACCATGGAGTCTGAGGGTCAAGCAGGCCTCTCTCATCTGGGAAGAAATGGGAGCACCTATAGAACACCATTGCAGATGCAGTTTAACATCTCTGCAGGCACTTTCTGCTAAACAGCTCAAGGCAGGTTAGACACTTATTAACTTGTTATGCACCACCAAAACTGTGCTGTATCCAGTTGTTTCATTCCTTTGCATTGACCAATGCTGGCCTCATGCAGCATCTTTACTGGTATTATGTAGTACAATGGGCCCCTATAAGTAGAAAAAAACATGCTCTCACAACAGTTTTCTGAGGCAAGAAAACCCTTTTAGGGAAATATGATTGCAGTAACAAAATCTGTCCTGTTAGACTATGTTTTCTAAACTGGCAATATTAACAATGTACTAAAAGTACTAAAACATTACCCTGAGTGGTAAAAATTGAGGTGGGGAGGGTACTTTTGTTGTTACAGAGATCTCTCTATTGAAGATCTTATGCTGTGATGATTATATCAGATCTCCACTACCTTCCTTTGGAAACAGCAGCAGTAAATTATTACATTTGGGTATAATCTATAGCAGTAGATGTACAACACTTTGATGGTAGGACGTACGTTGATTAAGTACCACTGGGGCAGGATTATGCAAGTATGGCACGTCCAGCTTGACTTATCAGCTGACATGACTACTACAAATCCAGAATCAAAAATAATGTTATGGCTTACTCTGAAAAAGTAGTACTTTAGAAGAGCTCTGCATCATATGAAGCAAGGGGGATGCTGCCCCTCCCCCACACTGTATTTATTTATTTATTATTTATTTGACATTTGTTGACCGGGAAAGTCCAACTGAGCTAATACCCTTTTACAGTGGAGGGCTGGGGAGAAAAGCTCCACTGAATAAAATACACAGTGTTACAATGCAAAGCAGTTGTAATACAAATTAACATTCAGATTAAAATTCAGAAAACAAAAAAAATGTTTCAATATGTTATGAGATATGAATTCAGGGTTTATAAAATATGTAGCAAAAAAATCCAGATGACTACCACGGCTTAAAACAGGTTTATTTAGACAAGCGCTTTCACGTAGAACAAGCCACGCTTTCTCAAGTCTTCAGTAAAACAGTAAAAATCCATGCATATTTTATATCAAAGCACTATCAATTAATTAAACAGATCATTAAAAAAGATCCATCCTTTAAGATACATCAATTAAGTCTTCAGCTAGTATTACAGCTTATTTAAGTGAGCGAGCTTCCAGCTCAGGTTTAATGCAGACATAGTTGTTCAGTCCAGAACATACATGAGCTTGCAGCTTTAATATCCACTTTAATTCAATTCTTTCAATTAAGTTGTTTAAGTTCCCCCCTCTCTTGTCATTATTAACATTTTGTAATACTCAACTTAAAATTATGTGAAGGGATCTCCATTATATGCTTAGCTAAAGCAATTAATTTGTTCTTATTTTTACATCACCCATATGCTGATAGATTCTGTCTCTGAGTCTTTTCCGTGTCTTCCCTATATAAAACATGCACATACAGTGCACTCTGCCATATATATTAAGCTCGTTGTTCTACAAGTAGCATAGAATCTAAGCTGAAATATGAAGGACAAAACAGGGTGTTTATATTCTTGTACAGAAGAAACATATTGACACATTTTACACTTATTGCAAGGATATGTTCCAAGCTTCAGTGGGGACAGTGTTCTTTAGCCGATCATTACAAAGTAACTGTTTTAAATGACTCTTGTTCTTATATGCAAAACTGGGCACTCTACCTATAACATTTTCTGTTTCTTTGTCAGTTGTCAGGAAGTGCCAGTTATTCTTAATTATATTACAAACCTTGCTAGTATGACTAGCATACTTAGTAACAAAACATACTTTTTCATTGTGCTTAAAGTTCCTTTTTACAGTTGCATTAATTGCTAGCTTTACACTGATAGAATGAATTCCTTTGCTGTTATCAGCCGTTTCATTCTTTACAGTTTGAAACACAGTTTTGTCATACCCCCTCTCCAGAAATAGTTGCTCCAAATAATTAATTTCTCAGTTTGCACATTGCATATATTGCTAGCTCTAATCAACTGCCCTTTGATAATACTAAAATGTGCTTAGGATGCATGCTATTACAAACTAAAAGACTATTTTTCCAACAGTCTTGTCTAAAGAGCCTAGTATTGATTTTACCCAAACTGTCCCTATACACAGAGACATCTAAGAAGTTTATTTCTACAAGTGGGAAAGATATAATGAATCTCAAGAAGTCCATTGTAGACTCCAAGTACTTAATGAAATCAAACAGTAGTGATGGCTCCCCTTCCCAGAACATAAAAGTGTCATCGGCAACACGTCTATACATCTTAATATGTTTACTGTACACATTGTTGAATAAATACTGTTTTTTCCAGTAATAAACTACCATGTTCGCATATGAATTTGCACAGGGGTGCCCATGGCACCCCCCCACTTTTGTAAATATATATTACTATCATATACAAATATATTATTAGATAATATTAAATCTAATAATGTGCAAATCACCATGATTTCATTTGTATTGTTGATCCCCATTTCTTTCAGTTCTCTTCTTATTGCCTCAACTCCATACTCCTTAGGTACGCAAGTAAACAGACTTTGTACATCAAGGGTAACTATATAGTAACTACTTAGCCCTGGTATTTCATTTAATCCCCTCAGGTCTCTCAAAAAATGGGACATATCTTTCAAAATAGTGGGAATCTGCCTTACTATAGGTCCTAATTTACTCTCCACATATACTGAAAGGGGGTCTGTAGCCCAGCCCCCTCCATCTACAATTGGTCTTAATGGTGGTTTGTCCAGACATTTATGTATTTTGGGCAACCAATTGATGTAAGGTATCCTAGGGTGATCAACTGTGAAGAACCTATATAGCTGCTCATCTATTTGTCTGCACATTAACAAATCATATAAACATTCATTGATATTTTTAACAGTTTTCAGATGCTGAGCATGTGTTATTGGGACATATGTATCTATAACACTCAACATTTCCTTCACAGAATGAACATAATCACCCCTATTAAAACAACAACAGGCCCTCCTTTATCTGCAGGTCGTATACTCAGGGCTTGATTATTCTGTAGAGAGCGCAAGGTATGTCTCTCATCTTGTGTAAGGTTATAAAAAGAGCCTCTATTACTAGTATAGACACTATTATAAATTTCATTTTCACAAGCTCTAATAAAAGATTCTACATGGTTAGGCATAGCAGGTGGAAAATAACTTTTTTTTTACAAAATGTAGTACTGCTCTGTCTATCATCATTTTTAAAAAACAAGTTAACTGCCACATTTCTAGCAAACACTCTTAAATCAGTCAACAATTCACTTACTTCAGTACATACAGAGGGTATAAAAGTCAATTGTGTTACATTGACTTTTCGTTTTGGATGATCTTTGGACTTTTGCTGGTAATTTGTCTTTGTGCTTTTTGGTTTATAAAATAAGAATCAGAGAGAGTGAGAAATTTTACACAAAAGTAGTGGAAATAAATGCAGTTAGAGATAAATACACAGAATAAATTAAGTCTATGTACAGAATGAGGTATGTAGGTTTTGGAGATGTGAATATATTAAATCGGCTCTTATTAACAGACAAATAATTCAGGAAATCCTCCCTTCCCACCTGCAGAATGACTGTGTTTTAAAAAACACAAAACCTGCCATCTGGAAGAAGGTGGGGTTTGGGCAGGATTTGCTACTGTGTATTCTGATGTGCTGTAAGTATAGCTGATGACAAATAGTTACAGGATCCTTTGTAACTTAGGTGTGCTGAAACCTTTCTTACTCATAGTCTGAGTTCTTGTCTGCACTGTTCGTTAGAAAATGTATGGTCAGTCATCCAAGTTTCAGCTTCTGGTATGTGTTCAGTAGAGACATTCCTAAGTCTGCTGCAAAAATATCTGCAGTTCTGGTGGGGTGTCCCCAAACAGGCCTTGAAATGTTCTGTTGTACTTACCGTAACAGATATCAGTACAGTGGATCAACCAGTATGACAATGTTTGCTTAGTTACAGGAAAGTCTCTTTCACTTTCATCAGTGAGACAAAGGGCTGATAATTATTTCTGGAATAATAATTTCTGAGTTCTTCTGATACAGTATTGTAATTGTCTGTATGCATCTAATATATGCCCTGAGTGTTGTCCAGGACTCCAGTAATTAAGAAAAACACTAGCAACAGGAATGATTAGTTTAAGGAATGCATGTTCAATTGAAGAATAAACTATGTTAGCGTCAAACTGATGATTGAAATTGTACAAAAATCAGGGCTCTGGAGAAGTAAAGTCTATACCCTGCTTTTTTCTATTACTAATTCTCTTAACTTCATTAAAAAAAAAAGAAAAAAAATTCCTAGGAAAACATTTACCTATAAGGAATTATCCTATATTTCCAAGCTAAAAATTGATAGATTTCAAGATGCAATGAATTATTTTCCCTTGCTGTTGAGAAGACAACCCATGTTTTGTTCAAACAGAGCATATGAAGAGAAAAGCATTGTTGCTTTTGCTGATATGGGTTATTAAAAATCAACCTCAGTTTGTTCGTCTTTGCTTTTAGAGGTAGGTACATTCGGAATTACCTGAACTGTAAGAAAGGGATTTATCTGGTTTTCATGTCAAGGAAAATGGAAAATATCCAGTCCCTGTGATTTTGGAGGCTGAATTAGTCTAGATAACAGAATATTTGAAGCTCAGCTTTGAGATGAGTAGCAAAGAATCCACTTTTGTCATATTGCAGGGACACAATCTAATGCATAACTATATTGTTCAGTTGTCAGTCCTATATCAGGAATATCTGCTGAGAGTCCACCCTCACTTTGTGTTCTACTGTAGGTAGACAGTCTCCTGGAGATAGACCTTTATCAAAAACAAGTTGTGTTGACTTGATCATGGCTACAGCAGGACTTCTACTATGCAAACAGCTAAGAATTTATTCCCCCTTGTTTGTTGGTATACTGCACTGATGTGGTACTATATTTCTTGATTCAAAGAGAGCCCGACAGAAAAAATATTCTGAAAGCTTCCAGTATTTTTTTACAACTGCTTTCATCTTTTTAAAATGGTTGTGATTTTTTCTTGCAGTGCCCAAAAAGTCTGCAATGACTGTTTCTATGAAGTGGGCTCCTCATACATAATCACATTAATCTTTTGTCAAGACAATGATGAAAGGTATGAGCAAACAGTATCCCAATGACAAATTATCTAGATTTGTCCACCCCAAAATATTTTTATTGGCTGTAACATAGTTTTTGTTGATTGTAGTGAATCTGTTGCCTGATTACAGACATTTTTCAGTATCTGTAGTTTTCTCACATATAAAATTGCTTGAAGTGCTAAGAATATGCAAGAGGATATCCAGAGCATTGAGATGTTGTCCTGCTGTTCTGACTATCTGGGAAATCCCTTCTACTATGAATAAAGTGATGTCCTCTATCTCCTTCTAGGGAAGAAGAATGCTCATCTATAACAGATCCATTACTGTGCTTAGGAGGGCCACTGCTGTAAGATGAGGTCACGTGGCTTATAGTTATAATTATGCTAGAGCCTTAAATAAGTTTGCAATCATTAGTATTGTTGTTGCTGTAGTTCCTGAAATTGGGCTGGCAGTGAATAATTGTCTGGATGAGGAAAGGTGTTATGAGCTGTTTCTCAAATGTCCAAACATACCTTGGGGAGGGCAGGTGGTTGAGGCAGATGGGAGGGTGAAACTTTCATGTTTCTGCATCTTGATACTGAGGCCTAATCCTTTGAAATAAGCTCCCTAACCCTCAAAATTTACCATATTTTTGAATTCTGTGATATATTACACAGACTGAAATTGTGTCTTAGTACAGTTCGTGCAGGTCCTTACTATAAGTTCAGCATTTTACATTATAGGTTCATAGGTTTATACTAGGCTATCTGCCCTAAGGCATTTATGCTTAGCGTTTGCTT